>NC_087210.1:71207031-71234813 GCF_015104395.2 Macrobrachium nipponense
GGCCAAGGACTCGTGTTAAGTTTGACTAATCAGTTTTTTTTTTTTTTTTTCTGTGCTCTCGCTGAAACTCACTGAAAAAAAGCGGGGCGGCCATATGGTAAAAAACTAACCATGGACTCGTCTTGAAAATAATCTTATTAAGTTTCCCACACTCAATATAGAATAGCTGATTATGGAATCATCCTAACCTGACCCAACCTTTCGGTCGCGTTCAAGTGACCTGAACCAATTGTTGGAGCTCTTCCTCTCCGGATTCTGTCACTTAATAATATAAACATTCTGTTGCCAGGTTTCCTGGGCAAATCGAAACTAAGGGAAAATGGAAAGAAACAGCGTAAAGCAATTGAAGTTGTCGTACAGTACCGGGAAAACATGTGAAAAAGGACATAACACTAACAGCAAAATTTTTAGCAGTAACGTAGTAAGTGGGGCAGAGTATACTCAGGAAGGTTGGGTGAAGGGGGTTGGCTGTCTGGGGTGGGACTGCCCCTTACATAGATTTAAAGGGACAAGGAGCGCGTAATATCACACAACACTGTACGTCTGGCATGCCTGACATACTTGTCCGTCGAAAAATCTGAAAAACTGAATTTTGGTGATTCTGACGACTCGATTTTTTAATTTTAATTTTATTTTTTATCCTATCATCCCCTTGAAAGAAGACCGGATTCATAATATATTTATAATGAAAATTCCCCATATGGATGTATTATGGAAAACATGTCGCCAGACGAAAAAAAGAGCAATTTGGCATCTAGACCAAGAACTAGAGCAGCCATATGACCCCCTTAAATATGCATGTCAATGCATCTTTAGATTCTCCCGAGTCTAGATATAATAATAATCTTCTCCTTTAATCTTTAACTTCAATGCATTTGATTGCTTTTAAAATTCAAGCACATATGGGAGGGAATATATACATATATGCAATGGTCAAAACAAACGCGTCTGCAAGTCTGTGACTCTCTGATTTAAATTTCAAAAATTCCAATAAGTCGTTTTCGAATGACTTGATTGACAGAAGATAGAACACTGGCACGACGAGACATTTGCATATATATATATATATATATATATATATATATATATATATATAATATAACGAGCTACAATGTCCTTTGATATCTAATTCGCTCTACCTCGGAATTAATATATTTCATATGTGCTTAACCGAAGGGAATTGGGGTTTTATTTTTTCGATAATAGACTTGCCTGGCACCGGGGCGCGAACCCACGGAGCCTTTCAAATCCAGGAACGTCAGTGAAGCTTTTACCTACTACACCTGGATTTGAAAGGCTCCGTGGGTTCGCGCCCCGGTCCAGGCAAGGTCAAGTCTATTCATCGAGAAAAAAATTCCCCTTCGGTTAAGCATATATGAAAATATATTAATTCCGAGGTAGAGCGAATTAGATATTAAAGGACATTGTAGCTCGATATATGTATATGAATCACGGAAATGTGATATGACTTATATATATATATATATATATATATATATTTATACATATATATATAAATAATATAATATAAATATATATATATATATATATATATATATTATATATATATATATATATATATATGTACATCCCTGGGTGTTTGCGTGAAATTCAATGCATAAGCAGTACGTTCGATAATATATATGTGAATATATTATTTCCGAGGCACAACGAATTGGATATTGAACGATATTTGCAGCTTAATGCTTGCATATGAATCATGGTGATGTGATCAGATTGATTCATATATATATATATATATATATATATATATATATATATATATATATGTCTGTAAGTGTCATGCCTGTAGATACAATGACAATCGACGCTTTCAGTTACAGATGAAGCGTATTTGTATTACGTGTTTCTCTTTCTGTCTACACGTCTGCTGGTTGATTTTTTGCTCACTGAGATTGCGACTGAGTCATACGTTTCATTTTCAATGTTCATTTTCAAAGCGCAATTGCCCATCATTTGCATAATAAAGATACGATTGAGTACAAGCACGTCATTTCTGTATTTTTAGCAGGTACGAACAGTAGAACTTCACCTTACTAAGGAGATTCAGTATCCGAAAGCTAATGGTAGCATAAATGTCAGTTAAGGGTATATACAATTTTACTTGATATTAGTATTAGATTTTCCCGTCGTTAACTACATCAGATTCTGGCGGAACAGAAACATTTAGACCTGCGATAGAAAAAAAAAGTCAACATGTTACCACCTTAAATAATTTTCTGGTTACCAACTCTCTCTCTCTCTCTCTCTCTTTCTTTCCTTATTTGTGTATGATAGTGCACTCTCTTTTATCAGTAACGACCTTAATCGCTGTTCTTGTACGTGTTTTTTTTTTTTTTTTATCTCGAGGTAAACATGTTACCTTCTTTGACAATTTACTGGTTGTCACGTCTCTCTCTCTCTCCCTCTTTCTCTCCCTCAATCTCTCTTTCTCTCCCTTAATCTCTCTCAGTCTTTTTCTCTTCCGCTTTCTCTGTGTGTGTCTCTCTCTCCCTCAATCTCTCACTCTCTCTCTCTCTTCCTCTCCCTCTTTCGCTGTATTTCTCTCCCTTAATCTCTCTCTCTCTCTTTCTCTCCCTCTTTCACTGTGTCTTTCTCTCCCTTAATCTTTCTCTCTCTCCCTTAATCTCTATCTCTCTCTATGACTGCTGGAAGTTTAGTAATTTAAGGGATGCTGTTGTTCACTCCTGGTGAAAAATCATTTGCTTAGGCTAATTGTGTTGCTCGGTTGGGAGCTGTCCATGGATAAGCGGATGCGGCGACTGTGGGAGTACTCAACCACACCTACCCCCCCCCCCCCCCCCCCCCCCCCCCCCCACCCCACGCTCCCCTTTTTCCTTTTCAACTGGTCACAATAGAAATATTGAAACCAAGACACTAAGATGACTCAAGAAAAGTTTAAGTTAAAGCACACATGTGCGAAATGCAGTGTTAACAAGTGGCGCGTAGACTACAAAGAGGCATGCTCATCAAAGCTAGGTACTCAGTGTCTGTCTCTCCTGTCAACAAGAACAGGAGATAGCTAAACTGAGGAGGGAAGTAGAAGAATTAGCAAAGGAACTAAAGGAGTTGACAAAGGACAAACTTGAAGGCAAGAGAAGAGAAGACAGGATGGAAAAGGAAATTGGAGACCTACGAAGTGAAGTTACAAACCTTAAGAAAGAAAAACAGGAATTGAACAACGACATAGTAGAAAAGGGCGAGAGTATAGTAGAGATTAGAAAACAATTGCTTAAGACCAGAACCAGAAATGAAACAGAAACAAGCACTAGACTAGGTACAAAGAAAGAAGCTTACAATAATAAAAATGATGAATTCAAGAGAGCTGTTGGTAGAAGAGTAATAGCAGCCAGAAAACACAATTGTCCCCAAAAAGGAATCGACACAACGAATAGACTTACTGTGCTCTCAGAAGCAGAAGAGGAAACAATCTTAATCGGACACTCGTTAGTAAAAGAGCAGGGCTTAAATTTTGTCGCCAAAAACAGAAGAGAAAAGTAAATTCTTATCCAGGTGCAAGAGCAAAGAAGATAGCTGAGGCAGTAAAAAAAATCAAGGTAAATAGTAGAAAAAGTGCAATCATAGTGCAGGAAGGAGGAAATGACTTGTTTCTAAAAGACGGAGGAACTGGCCAGACAGAAGGCCTTGTAGTCAACTTGACTAAAATTGCAGAGAACATCCAAGAGAAAACTGATAACGGCACTCTTATAGGACTTTTGCCCAGAACCAATGTAAGCCATTACTCCCTTAGCAAGGCAATTGGAATCAATGACAGTCTGGAATTAATATGCCAAGTAAAAGGTGTAAGGTTTGTAAACTTATGGGACAGATTTATAGGGAATAAAAAAAACTATATAAAAGAGACGGAACTCACTTGAATAGGGAAGGAGTGAAACTAATAGGAAACTTTCTCAACAAAAACCTCTTGAAACACCTCAGTGAACTGAACTTTCAAGTTAAGAAATCGGAAAGCTCCCAGAAGCTGGCTAGTAGTAGCACTGCAGGTAACAGTGACAGTAAGGGAAACTAATAAAGCCAGCGAGGACAAAAGAGAAGATAGAAAAGTCCCTTAGAGTGGCACAGCTTAATGCACAATCAATTCGGAACGAAGTAGATATCTTCAAAGCATTGGTAGCAAGTGAGGAATTAGACATAATAGGTATCACAGAAACATGTATGCAAGAGGCAACAAGATACTTCGTAGGAGAGTACCAGATAGCTGGATATAAATTGTTCAAAAAAGATAGACTCAATAAAAAAGGAGGAGGCGTTATGTTATATGTTAGGGACCACCTCAGTCCAATAGAGTGTAAAATTACAACCATGCAAGAAGTGATTGGCATCAGTATAAACAGCCTAGGGAGGAAGATAACTCTAATATTAGTGTACAGACCTCCCCACCAATCACAAATGTCCGATGAGGAGCTGTATACACTACTAGGACAAGAGATAAACAACAAACTCTGCATAATAATGCGAGATTTCAATGCAGCAGTACCTTGGGAAACGATGACCTCCGCATCAAAGTTAGTAAGGAAAGGAAGGAATTTTTAGATTTTTTAAAACAAATGTAATTCGCCTCCACCAAGGTCATGCACCCTCCCATCGCCATACTCTGTTTACATACAAACCTTGGACTTCTTACCATAGAGAAGTTGTCAGCGTAACTTGCTAAATGTTATCATTCAAAAGCACTTTATAATTCTTCCATGTATTAAGTAAGTTAATATTTGAGCATCCAGGTGCCCCAGAGAATGCTGCCCTGCTGGCCATTGTTGATGAAAAATCGCCAAAAAAAAAAGAAAATGTTCAAAAACCTTGAGAAGAATTGGCATTCGAAAAGAAAGTTGGAAGTAAATGGCAAATATAAAGTCAATCTCAGCCACAACCATAATGATCATGCATTAATGTTACAACACAATCACACCACGTACCTACAGTTTCCAACAATATAAAACTATCCCAGAGTCAACAGTGTTAGACAGGAAATCACTACTTGATAACTTTGCCTTTGTTTACCACACATGTTCAAAACAAACTATTTACTCAGAAAAGGGGAAAGGACAAAGGCAAGGCAAATGCAAGTTTTGACATGATTGCAGTGTGTGTTCTGCTATCCTCCTGCAGATCGATCATACCCAGATTCGAGATAGACGATGATTTATGGGAAAAAAACGTTTTTTGAAACACCCTTCGGGTCGTGCTCGACCCAGCTAACCTATCCAGGGTTAATGAGATTAGACTACCATCAACAAGTCCTAAATAAGCTAGGGAGTACGTTAAAAATCTAGAGTACGACGAGAACAAAGACATAGATAAGCACTGGGAAGCCTTTCATGAGGAATACACAGAAAAACGCTGAAGGTGTATACCATTAAGACAAATACTAACAAATGGCAACCCTCAGCCAAAGTGGTTCAACAGGGAAATTAAAAATAAGATAAGTGAAAGAGACAGATTGCATAAATCAATTAACCTACACCCAACACCAATAGAAGCAAACAGGCATAAAGAACTGTAGATTGGTGGACAAATTAGTAAGAAATGCAAAGATAAATGAAGATAAGAGAGTTGCAACAGTTTGTAAAGAAAACCCAAAAGAATTCTTTACGCATGTTAATTGTAGGAAACCATAGGTCCCTTAGGGGACATTAGAGGCAAGCTGGTGAACTCAGGCTTGGAAAAAGCAGAGTTACTGAATAAGTTTTCCAGCAGTGCATTCACAACTGGAGACACTACCTCAATACCGGAATGTGCTATTAAATATGAAGGGGCAGATCCACTGGACAAAATAATATTTACAAAAAAGAGACATTTAAAAAAACAAAATAGAAAAAACTCAACAAGTTCAAATCTCCTGGCGGATGGGATCATCCAAGAGAAATTAAAGAGCTAAAAGAGGAGATAGTTCTTCACCTATAGAAACTCTACAGGGAAAAGTGCTGAACAAAAGGAAAAAAGGCACCAAAACCGGAGGAAAATAGGAAATGTGACCCCCCGTTTACAAAAAAGGTCTAGAGAAGAGTGGGAAATTATAGACCAATCTGCCTAACATCGGTCGTTTGCAAGATTTTTGAGTCCATAATTGCAGGTCAAATTGTGGATCACATAGATAGAAACAAGTTATTGTTAAACAGTCAACACAGTTTCAGACAAAACAGATCCTGCCTATCAAACCTCTTGGAGTTTTTTCATAACATGCTAGGTATCTACAACAGTAGTAGATCAATAGATATACTCTACTTACCTTTCCAAAAGGCCTTTGACAAAAGTCCCACACAAGAAACTGATGACAAAAAAGTTAGAGCTTAGGAATATGTATTGAGAAACAGCAGACTGGGTCGAAGACTGGCTAAACTTATAGAAAACAGAGAGTCGTAATAAATGGTGGAGAATCAGAAACCGGCAGCAGAGAACAAGCGGAGTTCCCCAGGGTTCTGTCCTTGGCCCTCTTTTGTTTTTTATTTACATACATTGATGTAGGCTTAACTAGCAGGATAGCCAAATGTGCAGATGACACCAAACTAGGTGTAAATGCAGGAGACCCAGATGCAGTGGAAAGTTTAAGAAATGATCTAATGAAAATAGGAGAGTGGTCAAAAAATGGCAAATGCCTTTTAAAGTAGATAAGTGTAAAGTGTTACAAACAGGAACAAACAACCTCCATGCCAGCTACATACTGCTTGGGAATGACATAAATAGTGTAGAACAAGAGGAGGACCTTGAGTCATTATTACCAAGGACCTAAAATCCACAGAAACTACTGGGATACATTAAGAGGCAGTTCAAATACAGAAACAAGGAAACTGTGCTGCAGCTCTACACGTCAATAGTTAGACACCATCTTGAATATGCAGTACAGTTTTGGTCACCAACACTAAGAAAAGAAATAAAATAGATTAAGAAGGAGTACAAGCAAGAGCCACAAAGTTAATTCCATCCATCAGGCAAATAGGTTACCGAAGACAACTAGAGAGCCTGAACTTGTATGGCTCAGAAACACGACGATTGCGAGGACAACTAATAGAAACACTTAAAATACTGAAAGGCATAACAAAAGTAGACAGTAACCTATTTACATTAAACAAAAACCAGACAAGAAATAATGGATGGAAACTAGAACTGAAGAGATACAACACATCCTTAGGACACTGTGAATGCACAGCAAACCTGCTCCTACAGATAAGTGAGCGCACGATGTCTCCTCGGATGGACTAACAAGTCTTTGAGGCATCCTAATCCTTGTAACTCCTTGTAACTCTCTCTCTCTCTCACTGGAACGTGACTTGAATAGAACGGTTCCGGTCCTTCCGCTGATGGACAGAGAGGGAGGGAGGGACTCCGATCCCCTCACAGGATCGAGCCATGGCCACACCTCTGCCCCCAGAACCCTGGGATAGCAGTAGGCTCAGCACCGAAATAGAAGAATCGCGTGCTTGGCAAAGTCAGTTGTTGCTGTTGCTATTGTTGGGGGGTTAGGAAAGGTCTATGGAAGAGCCTAAAAAAAATCTGAAAAAGGCGCTGTTGTTGTTGTTGCTATTGTTGGGGGTTAGGAAAGGTCTATGGAAGAGCCTAAAAATGGTCTGAAAAAGGTTGTTTTTGTTGTTGTTTTTGGGGGGTTAGGAAAGGTCTATGGAAGAGCCTAAAAAAAGTCTGTAAAAGGATATATTATTCTATTTATTAGAATGAAAATGTAAAAAATAAATAATGGGCATGTTAAACAGTACAGCACAATTATTTCGAATAAAATATAACGGATTTATTTTAATTTTCTCCCTGTTTTACTTACATCTTTTTTTCTCTCTTACAGTGACACACCTTAATTTCGGCAGTAATATTGAATTCATAGATCCTGGAAAAATAATCTTCTTACAAGGATTTTAATTATTTATTCATTTTTTTGGTTTATTTATTCGTGTAGTACCTGTTTCTGCATTATGCACGATTGACGTGGTAAAAGTTCAAAATACGAGTAAATAATAACCGCTATTCTTCTCTCTCTCTCTCTCTCTCAGGCATGGAAACAGAGAGAAGGAATTGCCGAAAACATCATGGAGCTTAAATATCAGAAAGAGCAAGCAAAAGTAGATTAATAGTGCCCAAAACTATAAGGAAAGCACACAGAACATTAATCCACTAGGCACCAGCATCGACAATGCAGCATCTATTCAATGCGTTGCCAGCTCATCTGAGGAATCAGGAGTGAGCGTAGATGTGTTTAAGAATAAGCTCGACAAATATCTAAGCTGCATCCCAGACCATCCTAGATTGAAAGATGCAAAATATACCGGAAGATGCATTAGCAATTCTCTGGTAGACATTAAAGATGCCTCACACTGAGGGACCTGGGGCAGCCCGAACGAGCTGAAAGGTCTGTAAGGTAAGGCAAGGTCTCTGTGAGAGGTAGGAAGAGGAGAAGAGGCTCAGGGCAGGAAGGGAGGTCCCACCCCTCCCTTTCTGTCCTCAGATTCTTCTTCTTCTTCTCTCTGCCTCTTTGTCTGTCTGTCTCTCCTTCTTTCTCTCTTTTATATATATGTATACCTACTATGTACATGAATATATATAGAAGACAGAGAGAGAGAGAGAGAAGTGTTGCCCTCTCCCATACAAGAAAAAGCTGGCGAAATGAAGAAAGTTTGAGTTAACAGAGTTCTCAACAAATTGCGTGTTATATTGCTCCCCCCCCACCCCCCCCCCCGGCGCTAAGGGTAAATATTAGTTTCTTCGAGCGAGAAGTCGAATCTATATAGTAGAATAAATATTGACGTCACTCTCTATATAGTCTCCGTAAGAAGGATCCGTGTTTCTTTGGTGGTCTGTGTTGGTGCGTCGAGAGTTTTCTTCTCTTCAGATGCTGTTTTTTGTGTTTTTTCTTCTCTTCAGATGTTGTTCTTTGTTTGTTATTTTGCATGGTGTTTTGACATTGCACGGAACCAGTGGTGATTCAGCAACGGGACCAACGGCTTTATACGTGACTTCCGAACCATGTCGAGAGTGAACTTCTATCACCAGAAATACACATCTCTAATGCCTTACTGGAATACCCGAGAATCGAACTTGCGAGGTGGCAGGCCAACACCAAGCCGACCATGCTATGGAGGAGTTATGGAGGTCCATTTGACAACGTCCTTGTGTGCTGTGGTTTTTGTGAGAGAGAGAGAGAGAGAGAGAGAGAGAGAGAGAGAGAGAGAGAGAGAGGGAGGGTAGTTGGTAGTTGGATGGTTAACGACTGAATTGGCTGTTGGTGAGTTCTGGGTTGTCTGCTGGTGCTGTTGGAGTTTAGAGTTATGTGTTTTCAGTTAGTCTCTGGTTAGTCTTTGGTGAGAGCTGGTGATGATCAGTGGTGTGGCAGCAGTCTGTGGAAAGTGTTGAGGGCATTGAAAGTCATTTAGGTAGATCTAGGGTACTATTCCGCAGCGGCCTAGACTATGGCAGTTGCGGTTTTTCTATGCAGTTTTACCTCCTGAACAAGAATTTTAAGTAATATTTATTTGGACAACTGTAATTAACCGTCAGGGGCCAGTACTAAACATGGCAAAATACATTGGACGCCCCAATCCCTAGTGGATGTCATATCCGCGATTACGTTCCTTGCAGTCCATGCGGAACTATTCTTTAGAATTACCGTCATTTAAGTAGTGTGTTATTGGTTTGTTGCTGATTGTTGTTGGGTTTGATATTAGTTGCCTAGAGTTGTTGTGCCTGTGTTGGATTTGTTGAGCTTGTGAGTTTCTGTTGAGTTATATGTGAGTAGTTGTAATTGAGAGTTGCTGTTGTTGTTGGGGAGCTGTTGTGGTTTCTTGGTGTGGTTGTGAGTTGTTGAGGGTTGTGGTTGGTGAGCTGTTGTGATTCCTTGGTGTTGTTGGTAGGTGTGTGTGTTGCCTTTTTGCGTTGTTGGTGATTGTTTGTGCACTGGTCTTTTGTTGTGGTTGTGTTCCTTGGTTGTTGTTGAGTTGTGGTTGTGTTCCTTGTTGGGTCGCTGTATTGTTGAGTTGTGGTCCTTGGGCGTTATGTTGTTGAGTTGTGGTTGTGTTCCTTGTTGTTGTAGTGTTGTTTAGTTGTGGGGTTGTGGTCCTGGGTTGTTGGGTTGTGGTTCTTGGTTGTATTTGGTGGTGTCACAGTGACCTTGACCAGCGGAGAGCATAGCATAGCCTGGAGTATCTGGAGTTGGGTAAGTACATGTGTTTGTGTTTTTATTGTTCTGTGTGTAGGTGTAGGTCAATTGTCCTGCGTGTATTCTGTAGTGTAAAGAGGAAAGTGTGACTGAGGGTGAGTTTGGTAGCTGGATTGATTAAGTTCATGTGGGGGGGGGGGGGTGGGGATTTTGCCTTGCTTGTATTTTAAGCTTGTGATCCCGCCACAATGCCACTGGGGCGCTTGTTGTTCTTTGTGTGTTGTCACGAGGTGCAAGAGTCCCTTTGAGTGTCATCTCTGAAGCTAGCTGAAAATCAATTATTAATGTTGTGCCCCTTTTGAAGGTAGAGTAGTTCGCTTAGCTACCTGCTTCTTTCTTCTTGATGATTAGTTCTACAGTCTGGTTCTATGTTTAACTTTATGCTTCTTCTTAATGTTAGTAACCCCTACTGGTATTTAGGAGTAGACTTGTAAACTGTGAAAATGACCGTCTGTCGAAAAAATATGGGTGGCTTACTTAACAAGCACCACTAATTGCTTGTTAGATTTTGGGTCTAGATCCAATATATGAGATACCAGATGAAACTAATATATAATACATCTGCAGAATCTGCTGATTATAGAATGACCAGTGACAGACATTTTGGAGGGTGGGTTTCCCCTGACAGATGCACTGGAAAAGGCGGGGGGGGGGGGGGGTGGGGGGGGGGGGGGGTGTTAATTTTATCTAGATCCAACTTAGGAGATACAGAGTAAAATTTACACTACAATAGCACTCCACATCCTAGAATACTGTGGTGGTAATGCCAGACATTTTAGTAGGTGGTTACCCCCTGACAGACACCCCACAACGAGTTGGGAAGAGGAGACAGGATCTGCATACCAAGTAAAAATTGTACTACAAGAGCACTTCATATCCTAGAATGCTGTGATGGTAATACCAGACATTTTAGTGGGTGGCTTCCCCCTGACAGACACCCCACAACGAGTGGGAAGCGGGAGGGGAAGACAAGATCTGCATCCAACATCGGAGATATAAAGTAAAATTTGTACTACAATAGCACTGTACATCCTAGAGTACTGCAGTGGTAATGACAGACACTTTAGTGTGTGGTTACACCCTCCCAGACACCCCACAAGGAGTGGGGAGGGGGAAAGGGATGGGGAGACAGGATCTGCATCCAACATCGGAGAAACCAGGTAAAATGTGTACTATAATAGCACTGCACATCTTAGAGTACTGTGATGGTAATGACAGACATTTTAGTGGGTGGTTAACCCTTCACAGACATAACCTACGATTGGAAGGGAGAGATGGGACACCTTGAAATGATTCAAAATCTATCATAGGCAATATTAATATTATGAATATGATAATTATCTGAAAATCGTGAGCCTGATAAAATGTAAAAGGCAAAAAATTCAAGAAATATTGTGATGTTTCAGGATAAGAATTACTGCCGGAGTTATTTTTTTTAATTCCCACTGAAGGATGGAATATTTCACTTCATTAATTCCATCACATCTATATAAAAAACTATGTATGAGACTTACTAGGCCTGGTCTACTTCTATAGTTTACACACACACACACACACACACACACACACACACATATATATATATATATATATATATATATATATATATATATATATATATATATATGATATTAGCACTATCCTTTGGCGTGGAGTTATTACTTCACACAAAGTGGTATTTTATCTGAATGGGAGGGGGTCACAAGTGACAACAGCTACAAGTATGTGTGCTGAGCCATTTCTGAATAATTAAACCAGTCATATGGTGCCACTCTCAATTCCTCTAAAAAAAGAAATGTAAGACAAGTATTCTCGTTTTAATAGCGTCTTTGGTCATTTTCTTTTCTTGCCTATAGTTAGGGCACTGCAGCCCTGTCGAGGTTCGTAGCCCAACGTATCTTACCATAGCTGAATTGTTCTTTAGTTGCTGTTGGTTCGTGTAGATGAAATGAAATTTTTATCGGATATGGGAGTTCGATTGATATTAAGAACAAAACCCCATCATAAAGAGCCGTTTTAACACCCGCACATTCACAAAGTGATGATGTATCACAACACAAATAATTACTGGAAACGGAAATGTGAAAGAATTGTTCAGGATAGGCTAACTATAATCATTAAAACATTTTCCCCCATTCTATTCCCCTCCCGAAGTTGACGATCATACAAGTTGGAGCTCCTGACTCCCAAATTAAGTTGGCCTATAATATCATATCAATTATCTAATAGTCCAACTATTTTCGGCTGCTTCACTCAAATTGATCTGTACGCTATCACCAAGTATCAGGTACCATATATATTCAAGGAAGAAAATTTAAACTCAAATGAAAATTATACTTACGCAGGTTGATGTTTAAAGCCAGCTGAGTGAGTTTGTCTCTTAACTTCCCGCAGGCAGCCTATGTAATGTGTTTCAATATATTCTATCGATGCTGGCTTTGACGACCATCATTCGGCTGATTTTCTCTCTAGTAATATTTTTACTTTAATTGTTCATTATATCCAGACAGGCACTAACATCATATTATATCCTCACGTCTGTTCAATGTATTTACCATTGCTAATATGATTTATAATGCGTCTCCAACACAGTCATAAAAATCGGACAACCGAATTTGCAAATATGTCAGCTGTGTACAAAGCATAGGGCGTCAATCACTGGAGTAGCGATCTCCCTGCCGAGAGTGACTTCGGAAGGCCATATTGAATAGTCTCGGTCCAGCTCTTAGTACTATATTTTATTACTAATACTTTTTTTTAAATCTTATTTATTTATTATTATATTATTATATTATTATTATTATTATTATTATTATTATTATTATTATTATTATTCGACCCAATTTCACAGAGAAAAATTACCTTACGAAACAGGCCAAAAACACTCCAACCATTGTGGTCAAGGCCTAAGCATCTGCTCTTGGATCTAAGCAGTGTCAAGCATAAACGGTTCCTGTTTAAATACAGGACTTTCTTTGCATACAGTAGCGAAGCAATAACTAAACAGTAATGTAGTACAATCACTAAACACTAACACTCACAATGCACTTACTCAGTAAGCACTCACACTTGCATACATTCACTATACACACACACACACAAACACACATACACACTTAATATAGTCACACACACACACTCACTTAACATACACTCACACTCAATAACACAAAACACTTTGAATACCCAACACTCACTAGGCACTCACTGCACACTAAATGCTCACTAAACACTTAAAACACTAAATTCACTAAATACTCATTATACCCCAAACACTCGGTAAACATTCACTAAACACTCACTTAATCTTAAACATTAATAAAACACTAAACACTCACTAAACCCTAAGCACTTATTGCATACTAAATGCTTACCAAATTACTTATTAAATACTAAACAGTGAATGAACATCCACTCATTAAAAACTCAATAAACACTTACACACTAAACATTTGCTAAACACTAACATTCACAAGACATTCACTAAACGCCCACTTAACATTCGCAAAACATTCACTAAAACCCTAAACACTCACTGAATACTTACGCACTAAATATTCACTAAACACTACCATTCACAAGACATTCACTAAACGCTCACTTAACATTCACAAAACATTCACTAAAACCATAAAGACAAAACATTCACTGAATACTGACACATTAAACAGTCACTAAACCCTAAACATTCATCAAACACTTACTCATAAACATTCACTAAACGCTTACTCACTGAACCCTAACAATTCGCTAAACACTTACTCATTAAACAGTAACGATAGAAAAAATTCACAATCACACTAATTTTTAATTTCTCTTGTTTTCTTTACATTAAAGCTAGGTGATTATTGACTATTTCTTTGGTCTAGTTTGCTCTTATATTTATTCATAATCTTCTTGAGGAATGGAAATGTTCGAAATAACTTGGTGTGGAGAGATTGTTCAAAAAATAGAGCTCCTCTGTGTCCTTCCTCAGCCAGGTGTATTATATCTGACGAATTTTACACCAGCCGAAAAAAGAATCGACTATAGTAACAACAATATTCATTCATAAAACCGATAATACAAAAATGTAGCCATGATTTCATTAGTATGAAAGTCAGTTGAAACCAAAAGAAGGTAGTCCTGCTTCGGTAAAACAAACCGAGTAGGCTATAGAGCAATTATTATGATCTGTACCCTGACTATAACGTATATATTACACATGTAGTACTGTCTATTTAATTGGTGCGTATTAATCTAACAAATGTTATGTACATAGACATTTTACAGCAATAATTCTAATAATGATAAGAACTTACTTGCTACTTTACAGTGCCAGTCTTCCAGCCACCGCTACATTAATTTTCATCTCGTAAACAAAGCTAAAGCGAGTACTATAATTGAAGTCAGTTACTTGCTTGACAAAATAGTAATATGACCGAATTATTATGGGCCTAGAGATTACTGTTATTTATATGAAACAAATAAATAATTTTTGTGTTAAATAAATACAAAGGATATAGAAAGGATAAAAATATTTATTAAATATATCACGATAATATATATATGGGTCAATAGTAGCCTACTATACTGGTTTAGACATTAATTATCCGGGCTTGCCCTTCCCCCTGCCCACCTGTTAGGGTGTGTCTGTCAGGGGGTAACCACCCACTAAAATGTCTGTCATTGCCATAACAGCATTCTAGGATATGAAGTGCTTAGTTGGTATCTCCAATGTTGGATGCAGATCTTACTCCCCCTACCTCCCTCCCTCCCCACTCCCCATCGTTGTGGGGGGTATCTGTGGATGGGTAACCACCCACTAAAATGTCTGGCATGACCATCACAGCATTCTAGGATGTGCAGTGCTATTGTAGTACAAATCTTACTTGGTATCTCCCGATGTCTACCCCCTCCCCCTCCCCCCTACTCGGTGTGGGGTGTCTGTCAGGGGATAACTACCCACTAAAATGTCTGTCATTACCACCACAGTATTCTAGGATGTGCAAGTTTGCTATTGGGGGTCAGTTGCTTCAGTTGCCTATTGTGTAAATTTTTACTCGGTATCTCCTAAGTTGGATCTAGATCCAATTAACCACCCCCCCCCCCTTTTTCAGTGCGTCTGTCAGGGGGAACCCACCCTCCAAAATGTCTGTCACTGAGGTCATTCCTTTATAATCAGTAGAGTCTGCAGATATATATATATTATCGTTTCATCTGGGGTTCCAAAATAACAATACCAAGTAGGGGTTACAGTCGTAATCTCGTCCACGTTAGTATCTCAAACGTCGGTCTGCGAGGGACTATATTAGTCTCTAGGAGAAGTTTGAATGAGACGAACGGCATGAGTTTCTTTCTTTACTGTTGCAAAGAATACAAGTTACAACTACAAAGCTTATAAATTTATTTTTGGCAGAGTTTCTTTCTATACTACAAAGTTTATAAATTTATTTTTGGACCCTGGCAATATTTCTACTTCTTTACTGAACGACGGCTGCCGGTCCTCTCTGTCTTCTTCTGTCGTTCTGAAATTCAGCCACCCACGGTTCGGATTCGGCACCACCTCCTTAGGCGGTGTAGGTTCTTGTTCTACGCTCAACTGGATTCTTGATACGTGGAGTGGTCTTTCCTTATCTTTTCCCCATCCCCTTTTAGGTGGGGTTAACATGTTAATTCCGCCTTTGCCAGGCGGAGTCAATAATTTAACATGTCAATACCTCCTTCTGGAGATGGGGCTCCATTACTGATAGAAGCTGAGTAATTCTGGTGCGAGGTCACAGGTCAAAAATTTTATGATGGTATTAAGATTTTAATTGCGATGGTGTTATGGTCCAACTTCCTGTGACTAAGGCTTTTTTTTTTTATCAAATTCTGGCTCACACACCAAAGCTCAATTCTCTCTCTCTCTCTCTTCTCTTTCTCTTTCTTCTTATTTTAAAATAACTGTACTTTAATCATTCTCTCTCACTCTGTTTTTACGCTGCCCTATGTACTATTATTTTTTATAGCTATCATTACATCACTCGGTCACCTACCAAACATTGTCTTCAATGTTTAATATATATGAAAAATGGATATACTAAAAAAAAATGAAACAGTACAACAAAATACACAAAAATTGTTCTCTCAACTTTGGAAGAAAGAAGAATTGTAATAAAATTGTAAAAAAAAATCATAGCAAATGTTAAAAATATCAATTTATAAGTATATCAAATTAAAAGTGCATTAAATCATAACCATAATAAATGAATACTCAGAATACAATATCTGAAAAAAATATGTTAGAAATGATGTTGCTATTAAGTGTCAATTATGGGTCATTTCTTTTCATTTCTGTCAGTATCCCATGTATCTTTTTGATAATCAAATGCCTAACTATGATAACAAACAAAACAATAGTGACTACTATTACCAGCAGATTTACAAATGAAAGAATTGGTGCAATATGTTTCGTATACAAGTAAATAGTCATCAACATAATTCATGTTCTCAAGTTCCTTTAATTCTAGCTAAGACAATTTAAACGCATCTATTGTAAATGTGTATATAATTCTTCTATGGCACATGTTTGTTGAAATGGTATTCAGTGAAAAGATGTGGTTCATAGTATAATTAATTTGGTATAAGTAACTTACATGATGTTCCAAAAGACTTAATATTCTTAAATTTCAGTTGGGTGGTGACATTAGGACAAGTGACTGTGGCTATAAAAGTATCTAATGAAAATACAAAAATGTCTTCATTCACTATATAGTTGCTTCAAATGACTTATTAAATGACTGTGTACACACATCCTTTTCTTGATTTTGTTTTAAAATCAACTGTTGGATACAGGGATGATCATTGGTAGTCATATATAAGTTATCAATATCACCTATATACTCTTTTTCCTTCAAAATTACACAATCATTGAATTGTTCATCAGTTAAAAAGGCTAACATTAATCCATGTTCTTCCAGTGCAAGATGAGTACTTAGGGCCTTTCTAATAATGATCTGATTTTCAATATACATAGGAAAGGGATATACAGAAACTAGCATATTTAAAATTTTCGTATTGAAAGGTAGAACTAAAATAATTCTGTCATGGATTACTTTGGCACTTATCAAATTATAGTACATGAAAATATCTTCTACTAAAGGTGTGCAATGCTTCTCAATTATATAAAATTTAATAATGTCTTCTAATTCTTGTGGAGTGATTAGTATTGGGCTCAAAATACCTTTGTAAGCATGTCAGACAGCATTGAGCATGTCTTTATGTTCCTGTAACATCACTTCACTTTCCAGTGCAAAGGTATTTAAGAACTGTATATTTTCTGTGGCACTGAGTGCCTTTGTTACATTCTGATTTATTTGAATTATGAGGACTTTCAATTTTTCTATCTGTTCTGCATTTTGATTGTGAGAGGCAATCACTTTATTTATCGCTGTACCCCCTTGCGGCTGTCAATTCTTTCCTTTTCTTGTTCTACATTTGCTTCGGTAGCAACTCCAAACAATTGATTTAGAACAGTTCCAATGAAGGGTAAGAGGGATCTTTTGGACCTTGTTCTCAGTGTGTTATCTATGTTCATGCTCAACTTTTCCAATAATGACATGGCACTGTTTTTATCATTCTTCTGTAGGATCGCTTTAATACCATTTTGGATTTCTCTTAGTTCACTTTCACGTTTGAGCTTTGTGGAAATATCTATACTAACTATTCGAAGGTCCTTGATCATTTTGACTTTCCCAAGTCTTTTTAACAGGGCACATTTTCTTATCGCCACTTCTGAAGACATGAGTTCAATTAGAGCTAGTGCTATGATGAGCCGCATGTTTGCCTCTGCAAAAATTAGACTTAATCAGATTTTCTTAATATATAGACACATAAATTGCACTATATACATCATAGTTATGATATTTTCAGTCCAACAATATTTACATATGGTTATATACACACATTTTTACCTCTTTCTGTTTCTTAGATCATCATACCTCGTTGTAATTGGATTTTCTACAGTATTTTCCTTCCTTATGTTTTCTATATCTTTAGTAGACCATGGGTCTGTTTTCACTACCTTTACATGATTCCAGTGAACTACCTTTTCCTTTAGATCACTTTCATTTATTACTCTGTATTTATTTGATTTTAACACTGCTATTACTGTATATGGCTCAGTGAATTTAGGAGAAACCTTTACATTTGGACCTTCTGGTACATGATTCTTCACACAAATTTGAGTACCCACTGTAATGCCTGGTTTAGTGGGATTTTTGTTACAGTATTTTTCTTGAGTCTTATGTTACATTTCCGTGCCAAAAAACCTCATTGCTCACTTTCTTGTTAATTTAACTTGACTGATCCCATTTTTTATTTATTTATAGGTCTAAGACTACCGAGTACCAGCACACTGAATTGTCAAAGTCTAACGAACTGAAGGCATCTCGTCAACATCCTTCAGTTTTTGACATCGTTCTTTGTGATATGCAGTAGGGAGCATCTTCCACTTTTTTTTCCAAGAGTTGCGTAAAGAACGCAAAATCGTTAATGATTAGAAGCACGAATTTCCAGGTAGTTTCTGCGTTTCTGAATTCAAATTCCATACGTGAAGGTAAGGTGACATTTTTAACGGTTATGGTATTTACTTAAATAGCCAAGTAAGCAGTTGCATGTATTGCAAACGTAAATAAGCATGAAGGAGATATTTCTCTAGGTATAAGGGTCAACGCATTTTGACATTTATACATAAATTTCAAAGTCAGTGGACCCTTTTTGGTTTATCTTTCACCCCATTATAGATTATGCCTTTACTGGCGTAATCACGAGTTCCCGTGTAGAGACTCTAGATTTGATAAAATAAAATTGCAAAGATCAAATACTTTACTTTTATTCATAGCAACCCTTGCCAGTGATGCATTTAGTAAATTACATTTGCTTAACTGAAAAGAAAGTCAATGTAATAACTGGAGAAAACAAAAATTGATAAAAAAAACTTATAGACGTTACACATGAACTTACCAGAGCATGTAGTACAACAATCCAAACACATGGCTCGGAAAGCTTTTCATTACAGGAAGAGTAGCAGATAAGAGAGAAATAGACATGTTTCAATTGTTATTCCTCCAGATAAGGAGTCGATAAATGTCGCTCTTGGCAAGACCTCTTGGTCGATGCTTCCTGCATTTCTTGACTTCCTCGGAAAGGAAAGAATAGGTCTATTAATTGAAAACGCAGTGTGCCAATTGAGAATATTTTATTTACAGGTAACAGATATATAACAAGTAATACAAATAAGACAAGAATCATTCTAGAACAAGTAAATTTCATAAAAAAAAAAAATTCCATGCAGCTGTAATCATGAGTTTCATTATTTACAATAATGCATATATCTCATAACAGGTAGCAAAAGTATCCTGGCCACTGCCTGTTTCGAAAAGCCAAATGTTTTACAAAGTTAGTCGCCTTCCAAACTTCTTTTCTTTGATGGACAGACAGCAGACATATTGTGGATTGGGCTGACGATTATTCTGTGATTGATCCACCAAAAAAATTGTGTACAAAATTTTTTAAAGTAACTGATTTAGAAGAAAAAATTATTTAAAGCTACCAACAACTGATGCCCAAAACGGAAATGTGCTTTCCTACTTAGATTTTTAGAAAACTGGCGTTACGGATGGAATGGTTGGGAAAGGAGTCGTTGAAGTAAAAGTTGAACCACCATCTCCTCCTCCACCAAAGCCTCCTCCTCCTCCAAATCCACCACCACTACCTCCTCCTCCTCCTCCTCCAAATCCACCACCACTACCTCCTCCTCCAAATCCATTCCACCACCCTCCTCCTATCCCTCCCCCCAAAGTCCTCCTCTCCAATACCTTCCAAAATCCACCACCACCTCCTCCTCCTCCCCCAAAGCCTCCTCCTCCTCCAAATCCACCACCACCTCCTCCTCCTCCACCAAAGCCTCCTCCTCCTCCTCCAAATCCACCTCCTCCTCCAAATCCACCTCCTCCTCCAAATCCACCACCACTACTGCCTCCTCCACCAAAACCTCCTCCTCTTCCTCCTCCTCCGAATCCACTACCACCACCTTTTCCAAAGCCTCCTCCTCCCCCTCCAATTCCTATACCTCCACCCCCTCCGAATCCACCACCACCACCCTTTCCAAAGCCTCCTCCCCCTCCTCCTCCGAATCCACCACCACTCCCACCTTTTTCTAAACTTCCTCCAATTCCTCCCCCACCTCTATCCCCTCCTCCTCCTCCTCCTCCATATCCACCACCACTACCTTTTCCAAAGCCTCCTCCAAATCCACTACCACCTCCTCCAAACCCTCCACCTTCTTTCCCTCTCTCTTTTCCAAAACCTTTATCTCCAACGCCTCCAAGTCCCCCACCAAATAGCCATCCTCCAACAAACCCACTACCTCCCCCAAGTCTTTCTCCACCAAATAAACCACCAACTCCCTCTCGGCCAAGTGCACCACTTCCATCTGCTCTTCCTTCAAACCCGACATCTCCTCTACAGTCATAACTACTCCTACCGTGATGCTCTCTATATCCACTCCTCCTCCATGGCCAATTACCTTCCCCCCCCCTCCTCCCCCTCCTCCTCCTCCTCCCCCTCCTCAAAACCTCCTCCTCCGCCTCCTCCTCCTCCTCCTCCTCCTTCCTCCTCCTCCTCCTCCTCCTCCTCCTCCTCCTCCAAAGCCTCTACCATTTCCCCCACGGTGATGACCTCTTTCTACTCCAGATCTTTCGTAGGAGCCCTCAGCACTCCAGGAGGTGTCCACACTTAGAGTCCTAGTACCACCGTTGTTAATGGGAGGGTTGTCTACTTCAGCACAGGGTTTGTTTGTGAATGGGTGACCTGACTCGGAACAGCGTTTGCGTGTGAGTGTTTCACCTACTTCTGTGCTTGCTTTGATCGTAAGACTTCTGCGGCTTCTTGAAATTGCCTTGTAGTTATCAGCTCTTTTGTCCGTTCCTACATATGGTGGGTTATACAATGAATGACCTTTGTATAAACTTGATTTGTGACGATGAGGATCATTTGAGTTGACGCTTGATTTGTTAATGAGTGAGTCGCCTGTTTGTGCTATAAATCTAGTTGTATGAACGTTATCTACCTCTGCGAGTGGCTCACCATTCCCTGCATCTGGTTGAGCAAGAGAACTTCTTGTGTCATTCTGGGTATCACGTGGTTCGTCAGAATTTGAGCTTTCCTTCCTGCTACCGAAGTCCTTTGAATGAATAGGGTCATCTTCTACATTTCTATCTTTCGTGGGCTCTGTTCCATATTTCTTGTTGGCGGTGGTCATATCAACGAAAGCACTGCCGTAGGTCAAGCCGGGGTGCACTCTGCTAAAATCAGAGGGCAAGTACTTTCTTTCCTCATTTTTGTGAATGATAGGCTCAAGCGTCAGTGCCCCAACTTGTTCTCCGATGAGCCAGTGACTGGAAGAGTCTACTTTCCCGGGAGCGCCTCCGTTTAGGCCATTCTCATTTATTACGTTAATGAGATCTGGTTTCGTAAGGGCCACTCGTATTAGACCGGCTATCAGCACAGTCACCACACCTGAATACATGGCTGCTCCCTCGAATACAAAACTCGCCTAAAATATAAAAAAAAGACAGATGTGCCACAGTATCTGAATATGAAGTAGGTTGCTGCTATTAATAAACAAAAGACATAAATATACAGACACAGATCACGAACCGTAAAGTGGTGCATACAGGGAAAGAATCTGTTTCGTATGAAATTAATTCTGAAATGCTATGTCATTAAAAATGAAATAGATTCACACACACACGATATTGATATAACACAAACACCAATTAACTATTAATAGCTTAAAAATTCTCATATTGCAGATATCATCTAAAATGCACACTTTCATATATATATATATATATATATATATATATATATATATATATATATATATATATATATATATAGAGTATGTGTATTAGAGCATGGATTTTTATCATATACAATGTGACTGTTTTATGTTCACCACGGTTTAAAATGTTGTTTGATATCCAATGCTCTATACTTCGGGAATACCATCGACAGCAAGGACCGACGACTCTCAGTGACGTAGAGTGAATCGAACAATAAACGACATTTGTAACTTGATACTTTTGGAATAATATATATATATATATATATATATATATATATATATATATATATTCAAAACTATAAATACGCATAAAAAATAATAAGAGCAACACATACCTTTTTTTTTTTTAAACTGAAGCAAGACGTACGTTCCTTACGAAGCACAGGATCACATCTCAACCAGCTCTCTACGCCTGCCAAACTTGCTCAAGTAACCCACTACCCGTAGCTTATAAACCCCTAAGGAGTCTCTTGTGTTTACGTTTCCTTTTCAGGATTCCAGGAACGTTGAGTTAGTCGATCAAACAAGACCTCTACACCTTCCATTTCCTTGCAAAAGGATTTCCTCCATCTTTTCCTACTCTCTTTGCCTTTGTGATGCCGCCGGTGAAGATGGGGACTGTCGTTATTGGTGAAAATACTTCTTATCGGCTTTAATTATGTCGTCTGATGCAGATGTATCATTCATAACATCATTCCTTATTAACATAAGGCTTTTATTATTATTATTATTGTTATTATTATTATTATTATTATTATTATTATTATTATTATTATTATTATTATATTGATATTAGACAGGACATGTTAAACATTCTTCTCTTGTCATTTTATGTAAAATTTTCTTTTTTTGTATTTTGTGTACCTACATAGAACTTTCTTCTCTTGTCATTTTGTGTAAAACTTTCTTCTCTTGTCATTTTACGTAGAACTTTCTTCTCTTGTCATTTTAAGTAGAGCTTTCTTCTCTTATCATTTTATGTAGGACTTTTCTCTCTTGTCATTTTATGTAGAACTTTCTTCTCTTGTCATTTTATGTAGAACTTTCTTCTCTTGTTATTTTACGCACGTAGAACTTTCTTCTCTTGTCATTTTATATAGAACTTTCTTCTCTTGTCCTTTTATATAGAACTTTCTTCTTTTTATTCTATGTACAGACGGCCAACGAAGAATTGGCGTAGTTTCTTAATTCATTGTTTGTTATGGAAATATTGCCATATGCAGATGCCAGATTATTTACTTAACAATAAATAACATTTCCTTTCAAAGGTGCTATACTTGAAATAAATTACATTAGAAAAGAGTAGACTTATTCAACGTATTAAAGATAATTATTTTGCAAAGTAAGGAAAATATATACCGATGGGTCCACAATTCTAATTTTATTCTCAACTCTACCGAAGCATTTTGAAGTTGGCTTTGCTGCCGCTCGAGTCTTGACTCAACATATCGTACTGCACTGGGGAGTTGTCATTTCGTCTCTTACAGCAGATAAACAATACATCAAGGCGTTAACATTCTTTGAAAACGATGTTTAATTAAACTAATTTTGTCCTTTGATCAATAAAATAATTTGCATGACACATTTAGTGGGCCTAAATTGGACTGATTTTCACACATGATTAGCCTAGGTCTATTTTCAGCAGTATACTCTCTCGGATACTTAATATAAATGAATATTTAAATCAATAATATATATATATATATATATATATATATATATATATATATATATATATTAATCTGCTTTATCTGATTATTCCCGTTATTCGCCTTTCTTCTTATCCTTTTCATAATTGCCTAACATAATTAACTCAGACCTAGCTATTCAAAGTCAAAAAGCAATAATAAAAAAAAATCAAACGAATATAATTCAGTCTTATTTTTTATCGAATTCCTTGCATATCATCCTGTTTCATTTGGACGCGTTGGAAAGCTGTGGAAGTCAAAACTGACGAATACATTAAGAAAGGCTTACTTTCATTAAAGCTTTCTTAGGTTGATCTTTCTGTAGCTATTCATTTCTTCTAAATAGAAATTAATTCAAATTAGTTTCACATGTATACCTAGACCTACTACCATGAGCATATTATAAGTAGCTGAAAGGATAAGAAATATGAAAGGTGACGTTCTCGTTTAAGTCTATTTCATGTTTTTATTCATTTATTTTATTATTTTTTTTTTTTGAAGAAAAACCTACTGCTTTAATCAAGGGTTGCTCTTTGACGGCTACAGGGTGTAAGACGAGTGTATGCACATATTTTGGGGAATGAAAGATAAAGTTTCTTTGAACAGAAAATATTTTATAAACATGCATTTTAAGGCGTCCGTTGTCGGTGCAGGGAATTTTAAAATAATCGTTATCATTACTGATGCTTTCACGCGATGGAGTTCGTATCGAGAGAAGTCGGCTCGAGCGTGGCCACCGGCTCGAGTCGCCTGAGATGTAGAAGAGAGCGGAGGTGGCGTATAGGAGTGATGTAGGGATTAGGCCGATGTTAATAAAGTATCTCCAATAAAATGTATTCTTTAGGTTTTGAAGAAAAAAAAAATGCATACATCATTGAAACTGTTTCCCTCCCTATCCGTGGTATTCATTGGCCACCGATAAAAAACAAAACAAAGAGTAAGCCTAACTGAATCTCTCATCCATCAAAGATAAGTTTGCTTATTCATTAGACTTATTCATTAGACACCTATCTACGATTTCAAGAGTAGATTTAAAAATCTCTTCCTCTCCATCTAAAGTATTCATCAGACACCAGTCATTATCGTAGAGCTAGTCATGATTCCTGGTTCAGCAATGTCGTGACGATGCACTAGAATTCAAAATTCACAAATGAATGTTGCTCAGCAACGTTTACACTACTTTATTGTCTTGCTCTCTTGTGGTGCTTTGAGGTGTTACACCTCTAAGCCCATGTTCTAAATTTTGCCGATCTTTAACCAATTTCATTCATGCATGTATGATTCTCTCCGGTTTATTAAGCTTTCTTGATATCTCTCCAGCTGGACCTTGCACCGAATGCAGTGCAATAATTGTCTCTCGCTCATCGAGGGATGTTTCTTAGACCGATAAATGACACATTGACAGATTCCCGTGCACATAGCATCAAAAGAAATAGAGTTAGGTCGCCTGGTTCACACTGTTAGGATATCGTTTTTTTTTCTTTTTGTTTTTAAATTTGATAGCATTTTGTGAGATTCCAATTTTTTCTGTAAAATTTAACAAATGGAATAGTTCAACTACCTTCAACTTAATATTGAAATGATAATTTAAGGACTTTGTTTATGCGATGCTACTAGTGATAGGAGTCTCCTATCTATTTGGTAATGTATATCTATGGTTGTGATATGACGTTTTTTATCACTTCGTTTCGTTCACGTCAATTTTGCTATATGGAAAATAGTTTTACACAATAACGTAACATAATGTTCTAAAGATATCAGTGACTCTTTTTAACGTCATTACATATGATTTCTTCCATCTTTGAAAAGAAAAATCGATAAATAAGGCATGAATCGTGCGTCAGGCAGGTGAACGAAAAATTATGAAACTCTGCCAATAGTTTTTTGGCCGACAGTACATATAACTTTCTTCTCTTTTTATTTTATGTACGTAGAACTTTCTTTTTTTGTCATTTTATGTGGAACTTTCTTCTCTTGTCATTTTATGTAAAACTTTTTTCTCTAGTCATTTCTCCTCATGCATTTTATATGCATAGAACTTTCTTCTCTTGTCATTTTATGTAGAACTTTCTTCTCTAGTAATTTCATGGAGAAATTTCTCCTCTTGCTATTTTATGTAGAAATTTCTTCTCTTGTCATTTTTATGTAGAACTTTCTCTTCTTGCCATTTTGTACATGTAGAACTTTCTTCTCTTGTCATTTCATGGAGAGTTTTCTTCTCATGCCATTTTGTATACATAGAAATTTCTTCTCTTGACATTTTATGTAGGACTTTCTTCTCTAGTCATTCTATGTAGAACTTTCTTCTCTTGTCATTTTATGTAGAAATTTCTCCTCTTGCTATTTTATGTAGAGATTTCTTCTCTTGTCATTTTAATATAGAACTTTCTTCTCTTGTCATTTTCATCACATTGTTTGCTAGCAAGCCCGAATGAGTTCGCATGAGGAATGTAGCAAGGAACTATTATTCATTCTTATACAGATCAATACAACATCTACAAGACGCTTCCGTGTCACGCAGTTCGTTTTGACAGGTGGAAAAATAAAAGGTAGAGTCAAAATTACTTATTATTTCACGATTATGCTGCTATTCACTTGGCAAAGATATCACATTGTGATGATTCTTTTCCGTAGACATTATCACAAAATTAAGGAAATGGTTTTATACCGGCAAATTAACGACGGGAAAAAGTTATTCCTATACATACATAATAGTCATTTAATCAGTCTATGATCAACCCGACCGTATACGGGATTCGGTGATATATCTCAATAATTTCTTTTTCATTTATTCTGTAAACAGACATACTAACGGAGATAGGTAGGTTGCATGCAATTAAGCTTTAAGTAGTGTGAAATATGTTTTAAACTATTTGTCCCTTTGAGTTTTGCAACTGTCGAAAAAAATTATTTTACAGTTTTTAGCTTTCTGTAAAAGAATACTATTGTGCCGGCATTTTCTGTCCGTCCGCCCTCAGATCTTAAAAACTACTGAGGCTAGAGGGTTGCAAATTGGTATGTTGATCATCCACCCTCCAATCATCAAACGTACCAAATTGCAGCCGTCTAACCTCAGCAGTTTTTACTTTTATTAAAGGTTAAAGTTAGCCATAATTGTACTTTTGCTAGCCTATAGGTACCAGCAACATAGGCCACTACCGGAACGTGGCTGAGGTTCATCGGCCGCGACCAAGAGTTTTAAGGGCCGTGGCCGAAGCCACCACCGGACAGAAAACTCGATGATGGAAAGGAAATTTCGGCGCATTTTTTCCTTTTTTTTTTTACGAAAAAATCAGGGTCACTACTTCTGTTCCTATAACCTTCCCCTTTTTTAGAAAGCAATCTTTATTCATTATTCTGCTGTTAGGTCCTACTTTCCTCATCTTCAATTCTTTTAAGGGCAGATAGTATATATGGGAAACCCTTCATTATCCCAGTTTTATAGCATTACCTTCTCAATTTCCTTGTAGTGTGAGTACGTGAAAAAAAAAAGTGCTTAGGAAATGTCAGAAAATCTTGATTACCTTTTCTATACACGATTCATTTTCAATCTTTTTCATGGTGAAAGAAATAATTCACATAGTCTGACAAAATTTATTTGTTTACAAAGTCGAGTGGTTTTTGACAAGGCTGTTTAGTGACACAAGCTTAATAAAATATTCAAAGGCTTACAACTCCTTAGAGCAAAAAAATGACATGCTCAAAGTATCACATGGTTTTTTCCCTAAATCAGGAAAATTATATTTGAACATTCTAGACTTGTATTAATCCCAATACATGAACTTAAGCCTTACAAGTTTTACATCTTGTTGAATTTATCCATCATGGGTCTTAATTTAAATATCTTGGGCTATTGCAGGTCACTGAAAACGATCATTTGTCTATAGTCTTACATTTCATTACAGAAAAGAGGCGTTATTTCGTGGTAGCTGGATATCAACCAGCAGCAAGCAAATGGATCTGTGGTTCTTACAGCAAATAGCTTTAAGTAATTATTATCAGTACAAGTTCCATTCTCTAAGAGTTA
>NC_087210.1:71235313-71251756 GCF_015104395.2 Macrobrachium nipponense
CTCTAAGAGTTATATAAAAGAAAGGAATGAAATACTTGAAATCTGACAATTTTTTTTTTACATAGATATTCTTATGAAGACAGTTACGATAGCAGAATGTGCATCATTTGTGAGCAAAAAGCTAATTTTTGTGGAAGTTCTAATAAAGAAAAAAAGCCATCTTAAGTAAAGGTGTGCAATCGACTAGGCCTATTTATGTTCTCCAGCTTTGTTCGTTGTTACCGTTGCCACGCGAACCGTTGCGCCGTTCCTTACTCCAACAGCGGCGCCAACACCAACAGCTTCTCCATTTGCAGATCCATAACCTCCACCTCCACCACCTCCTCCGCTAAATCCTCCTGCTCCAGATCCAATGCCGCCTCCTCCTCCTCCAAATCCGCTTCCTCCTCCAAATCCGCCACCACCACCACTTCCTCCGCCGCTTCCCCCTCCAAATCCACCACCAATTCCTCCGCCTCCTCCGCCACCAATACCTCCGCCTCCACCAGCACCTCCTCCACCACCAATGCCTCCGCCTCCACCAAATCCTCCACCACTTCCTCCTCCTTGATGCCCCCTCCTCCTCCACCAATGCCTCGCCTCCTCCTCCGCCAATCCCTCCCTCCCGCCGCCAATCCTCCTCCTCCCGCCATCCGTCCTCCTCCACAAGGCCTCGCCTCCTCCACCACAATTCCTCCACCACTTCTCCTCCTTGAATGTCCCTACCTCTCCACCAATGCCTCCGCCGTCCGCCTCTCGCTCCGCCAATCCCTCCTCCTCCACCAATGCCTCCGCCTCCTCCTCCGCCAATCCCTCCTCCTCCGCCAATGCCTCCTCCTCCACCTCCACCAAATCCTCCACCACTTCCTCCTCCATGACCTCCACCTCCTCCACTTCCCTGTCCACCACCGCCTCCACCTCCTATTCCACCACCACTTCCACCCCCTCCCCCAATTCCTCCACCTCCACCAGTAGACCCACCACCTCCTCCTCCTAATCCACCTCCACCTCCAAGTCCTCCTCCCCCTCCGCCTCCTCCAAACCCACCACCCCCACCAATTCCTCCTCCTCCACCTAGTCCTCCTCCTCCTCCTCCACCTAGTCCTCCTCCTCCTCCTCCACCTAGTCCTCCTCCTCCTCCTCCAAACCCACCTCCCACACCTAGCCCTCCCCCTCCTCCTCCAAACCCACCGCCTCCACCAAGTCCTCCACCTCCTCCTCCAAATCCTCCTCCCCCTCCAAATCCACCACCACCTCCGCCAAATCCACCACCTCCGCCAAATCCACCACCTCTGCCACCTCCTCCTTTCCCACCGCCTCCACCAAATCCACCTCCGCCTCCAAGACCTCCTCCTTTAAACAGTCCACCTAAATCTAGCTTAGGAGGAGAAGTTCTTCGTTTCCTCGAGAGGTCCCTCGTAGTTCTTGCTCTGGGCGAACTTAAGGTCTTTCCACCATCCTCCGATTCTTCTTTGAAGAGAACTTGAACTTTTCCAGGTAGTTTCTTGAAAGCAGGGCTGCTATTGTATCCTTCATGGAAATACCCTTCGCTACTATACCTCACGGCATCAGCAAAAGCACCACTAACTGGGTAAACGTTTGGGTATATATTTTCATAAAGCCCATGAACCAGTTTGGCTGGAAGGAACTTCTTTCCATAGCGTCCATAAATTTCGGCGTCATATTCTGACACTTCATCTTGAGTTTCCAGGATCCAGTGCCTTGGTACGTAAGTGTTTCCAGAAGCGTCTTTGTAAACGGGATTCTTGTCTGACACAATCACGTGGCCTGATATAGCCAGGGCTCCGCAGACAAGAGCCCCTAGAATCACCACCGCCACTCTCCCCATCATGGCGGCTTTGTTGACACCGCCAACTCTTACCTACGGGAGAGAAACGTACAATGAACTGTGAAGTAGATGCGACAATGATATTTTCAGTATATATATATATATATATATATATCAAGTAAATGCGATAAAGGGCTTTTCAGAATGTACACACACACACACACACACACACACACACACACACACACACAACACACACACACACATATATATATATATATATATATATATATATATACATATATATATATATATATATATATATATATATATATATATAATTATATATAAAACTGTCAATGATATTATACATCCCTTTATCTGGTGATATAGATTATAAATGAGTTTTATTGTGAATGGTTATTAAATGATTAAATGAGAGAATAAGGCTTCGTCTCTCCACTGGTTTGAACTCAAACTTGGAGTCAAATGCTCACAATTATTGACCGCGTCACGGTAATTTTATATTTTTCCCTCTGTCATATGTGCATTGAGCATATTTTCACGAAGAGCTCTTTCTCACACGCCACTACAGATCACATCTCAATCAATTGCTCACATGATATATAATGAATGTTGATGTAACTTGCAATTGAATAGGAAAATAAATGGTCTGCCTTCAAGTGACCTTGTTTTTGACTGAGCTGGCCTCTTGCCAGCACGGGCTCTTGCTCCTAGAACAGCCCGTAATTCAAGTGACCAAGTGGGCTTTCTACTAAGTATGTTAAAGGCAGACAGCTGGTAGAGAAGTAATATGGGGGAAAAAAATGCTTTCTTCTATGGTGTGGTCGCTAATGAGTCATGCTTGAGGAATGCAACTTATTCTCTCATTTACTTGCCAGTTACTTCAACCTTACAAACACATTTATATGTGTGTGTACACACACACACACACACACATATATATATATATATATATATATATATATATGTATATATATATATATATATATATGTGTGTGTGTGTGTGTGTATTTATATATATAGACACATCTATATGTATATGTATATATATATATATATATATATATATATATATATATATATATATATATATATATATATATATATATATATTTATATATATTTACGATGATTATAATCACTCAAGCACGTGACTCATTTATCACTCAGTACCACAATGTAAAAAAATGTAGCTGCTCCGTCACGAGATTTCTGTTAAAAGTGGAGCTTCGCCCCTTTTTTTTATGAATATCGAAATTCTATATTATTTTTAAAAAATCATAAAGTGGTGTACCGATCTGAGTGGCAATCAGTCTTCAACGAGATAGTTAGGCTATATAAATGTACACAATTACTTTCAAGATGGTAGTGTAAACAAAGATAACCTTGCAAAGGCAGCTTGTCAGGAAACAATAATGAGAAAATAAATAGTGTGAACATTGACTATATATCCTCCGATATATTAAGCATCACGGCTTATGATTAATGTTCAAAATCTTGTATAACTGATTTCATTACCTTGGATCTTACAATAAAACGCCATTCTTTCGTGGAAAACAAATGTGTCGGCAGAAAACTTGATCAACAAACATCTATTCAATAGATAAGACTGTGTGTGCGAGATTGTTTAGTGGTTTATTATGAATATTTGGAACTTCTGGCTATCCTATATCTTTGGTAGTAGTTAAGAACCGTTCATTATTTTTATTTTTGTATCATGTGTTGCTGGAAGCTATGGCATGTTAAAGTTGTATGTTAGTGCCCATGTAAGTAGACTGAGTCTAATTTTGTCATGATCAACTATATAACAACGTTCATTCTTCTTCTTTGCCACCGTCATCCCTACATTAAGGGGTCGGTTGCCTGATGCGCCTTCTCCGCTGCCTTCTATCAAAGGCATCATCCCCCATCAAACAACGTTCAATGCTCTACGTAAAAAATCTGTAGGTAGTCCTAGGTATTCATCTAAGACCATATGTACACAAATAAGCTACATCACATTCGGTTTAGAACACATTCAGTAATATGCGAGTCATTATTAATCATCTGCTATAGTTAACTACTTCGATTTCATAATCGTACTAATTATCGCTTGAACTGTACTGATACGTATTTCCTCAGTGGTCAGCTGAACAACTATGGAAGAGCACTTGTCTACAGCTTGATCACGTGAGGTAGGTTAAGATGATTACAAGTGTAAGGAAAAAGAAGAGATATTTGGCATGATTTGATATTATCATATCAATTTTACACCACATATATCAGAGGTGGCCAAACAGTCGATCGCGATCTACCAGCTCGATCGCGGCCACTTGTTTGGTCGATCGCCGTTCCCCCCACAATCCTACACAAACAAACAAAAGCACAAGCATTTATATATATATATATATATATATATATATATATATATATATATATATATATATATATGAGTGAGGCAATTGTACTCATGTTTTATCGTACTATGGCGCTATTTGAATTTTTTTTCTACCTAATATGCAATTATGTAGTATGGTTGACCATAAAAAAGTTTCAGTTTTTAGAGTAGATCTCGGAATCCAAAAGTCTGGCCACCCCTGAAATATAGATCATTCGCTGTCTCCTCCTCCTCCTCATATATAAATAGGAAATCGAATTTAGACCGCGGAAAGCTACATGTTTTGTTAAATTTCAAGCAATATATATTCTTTAGAGATAATTTTTTCAGTGTTTAATTCCAACAATCTTAGAAAACACAGAAACTTACATTTCTGCGCAAAGACAAATGCAAAGTTACGCAACAGTGGGCGTGGTCACTACTTGGTTGGGTAACCAACTAACCAGCAAGTTCGCTAAACGCCATCTTAACTTATTGACCGAATTAATACAAGCAGTAAATCGTCGCTGTGATTTAAATTCTGTAAAATAAAGGAGGAAAAGAACATCTGAATACTAGACTTCACGATGATGACGAGAAGAGATAAAAGCAATAACATAAATCTACTCACGCTCTCAGGTTTAAGTAGACTGCCTATGATATAACGAAGAACTTGAGCCAACCGCCAACTACACCAAGAGTCCAAGACTCGCTACCTGTCTTCAGCTTCCTTTGCTTATAAACCAGCGTTCTAGTCACCCCCTCACCTTGCGTTTTGTTTACCTTTTGTTTGCCGATATCTTGGAAAATTTTACTTCTTTGCTCAGGACGCGGCCTTGAATCAGTGTACTTTGTTCACCACTGGATAATCACCGAGTTCCATGGATTCATTTAAGCATACTTGTTTATTGAGCAGCTGACGCTACAAGGCGCATTCGTCATTTCTGATTTTGGTTGCTGTAAGTAAAGATTTTCCTTAATGTCTGGTGCAACTTGCCGATGATGAAATGTGTAAGGGTAGCAAAGTTTCTTTAAAAGGAATGAAAAGAATATATTTGTGTTCACATGGTGTTTTTACCTAGACCTATTGATTGATGAAATTTAAAGCAAAAATGTGTTAGGCAGGCATTGTCCTTTATGATTAAATGTTCTTGTCAATTCATATTTATACTCCTTACTGATATATTTTGATTGTTTAGGTGTTTGAGTAGCTAAATAAACAATAGTTTCCTGTTGGTAACTTTAGGTATACTGAAAACAGGGAAGAATATAGTCTGAAAATTATATATTTTGGGCGTTATCAATGTTATTATTGATTTCAGTGTAAGTTTTTGTTTACAGGAAATTAACTTAATTTCCATTCAGACTATGAATGATTCTACATTGTTTCCGAGGTACAAATATACCCTACAGCACGGGGTAAGGGAAAGGTTATTGAAGGTCATTTGTAGTTCTAGTGTGATGACAGTGCTAGAATTCTGCAAGGCATATTTGCAGTGTCTCAAGTCCAAAGCATAGAAGTAAGATGGACACATCATTGTTTGTCTTAACTAAAAGTCGAGAGCAACTGTGAGTCTGTTCTTAGGTATTTTGGCAATTAAAATTCTGGAAGAGCCTTGACCAGTTACTTGTTAACTTACGTAGGTTAGGTTAGGTTGGATTGAATTTTAGGTTATTACTGCATTTTCAAACATGTATGTACTATGTGTGGTAAAAAATGTACCTATTTGGGTAAAAATAACTGGACTTTAAGACGAATACTAGATACTTTTTTTTGTTCAAATTTGCTATAAAATTGCAACTGTCACAATGAGAATAATGTCAATTGTATTGAGATTTCAGAAAAGTTATAATAGCTTAAATGGTATACAATGTTTTACGGTTACCGTATATTTTATCGTTTGAGAAATAGAAAGAGAGAGCAAATTGGCCAATATGCAAAATCAGAAGAAGTGCCAATCTTCTCATTTAATGACGTCATTGCTTTTGATCGTCAAAGCAAGCGGTCATCTTCGCTGAAAGGTCAAAAGGGCGTGACCTAAGGGGAATGAACCTCCTTAAACATGATTCGCTTGGATTAGTTTAAGTACTCTCCCCTGGCTTTCTGTATTCGAAAATATTATTAACCATTGAGTTAAATATTGCCATTTTCCTTGAATATAAGAAATTATTTAACGAAAAATATATATAAATGGCATTTATAAGTTTTAAGCCTTTAATTATTGATTATATTTTGAAACACCAATACTGAATGAAATAATAAATGCAAAAATATACAATTCATGAGGAAGCCGTATGAAGATTGAAGTATATAAATTACAGTTTTAAGCCTCAGTTATTGAACATATTTTGGTCAACTAATACTGCATTAAAATGATAATTATGAAAATATACAATTCATCAGCGTCCTGTTCAACAGAAAAAAAAAATTTTAGACGTAAAAATGGATTATCACATTCTAACTGAGCGGATAGTGGGCGTCTTATTTGTACATGAGACGTCGAACAGAAAAATATGTCTTGCGAAAGAGAGAGAGAGAGAGAGAGAGAGAGAGAGAGAGAGAGAGAGAGAGAGAGAGAGAGAGAATTGGAATTTTTGTTCTGAGCGTTGCTAGGGAATTTCCAAATTCTCTACTCAAGGAGGAGAGAACCTGCAGTTGGTATTCACCTTTGTAAACATGGCCTAACATCCCTTCTCCCCCCACCCCCCGGCCCCCCTAACCCATTGCTCCCTCCCCCCAAGAAAGTTAACAAACCCTGCCTTCAGCATAGCAGTGTTCCTCTCTCTCTCTCTCTCTCTCTCTCTCTCTCTCTTCCACACCGGTTCTGTTTCTTCGAAATATCTATTGCACATCACCTTCTTTCATTTCTCATAAAAGCAAAGTACTTTCTGGATTTAATTCCTTCCTTTTTTCCAATGGCGTATCTTATTGACTCACTCTTTTAGCAATTTTAAAAGGGTATGGCACTGCGATCTTCTAAAATTCTCTTGTTTAAATCAAAACTCTTTCCTTGGATGGTGCCCTTATGCACTATACTCTGTTTTTTTTTTTTTTCATCTGTCCATCCGCCTGTGGTGTTTTTGTATGGTAACACTGCGCCCCGGGCTTTAGATAGTTACATTCGGCTTACATTCAACGATTATAATAATATCCTATTTCGAATATTAACGGTGTAATTCGGATTCAGTAAATTATTAAAACATTTTTCAGTTGCAAATGTACACCAGATATCCTTTTATTTACCTAAAACCTACAAATAGCGTAACTATTTAAAGCCCGGGACGCAGTGTTACCATACAAAAACAACACAGGCGGATGGACAGATGAAAAAAAAACAGAGTATAGTCGCGCAAGGCCTTTAGCATATTAAATCCATCAGCAGATGAGGTAACCGATATGGCATACTTAGGAAAAATTAAGAGTATTATTAGTATTCATACAACAAACAAGTGAAAGATGCGCCTAAGAATGCGCCGAAGTTTCTTCGGCGCAATCGAGTTTTCTGTAGACAGCCGCTACAGCGTATAATCAAGGCTACCGAAAATAGGCATATCTTTCGGTTGTCTCGGTATAATGCTGTATGAGTCGCGGCCCATGAGACTTTAACCATGACCCGATGGTGGCCTGTCGTACATCGTTGCCAGACGCATCATTGTGGCTAACTTTAACCTCGAATAAAATAAAAACTACAGAGATTAGAGGGCTACACTTTGATATGCTTGATGACTGGAGGGTAGGTGATCAACATACCAACTTGCCGCTCTCTGGCCTCTGTAGTTTTTAAGATCTCTGGGCGGACTGACAGACAAAGCGGGCATAATAGTTCTCTTTGACAGAAATTCAAAAGCTGGTTCCCTCAAAAGAGAGACTTTTCTCTCGCATCGTTGAATCTAATGCGATATCTAATGTTCAAAACCTATATAAAAAAATTATTCCTAATTCGTGCTTATTGTACTTCCATATTATTATTATTATTATTATTATTATTATTATTATTATTATTATAGTCAACAGATCACGTACGTTTTATTTTGTCACATCTTCACCCTGCGTGTTTCTCGTTAGTCGTTAAAAGCACGCTCGTCAAATAATGATTTGGCTTTGTTATTTACAATGTATACTCATGAACCTCCAGGCCTCTCTCTCTCTCTCTCTCTCTCTCTCTCTCTCTCTCTCTCCTTTAAAGACGAATTCTCTGAGGTGAGGAAAAATCTTTAACCTCCCTTTCCCGTAAAAATCTCAACAAAAGAAAATTTGTGGAAAAGTGACTAAGGAGTTGTGCAACGACACGCATAAGTTGAAGTCCCTGGAATCGGCCTTACAAGGAAATAAAGATTTTTTTTCTTTTTCGGCGAAGGACACATCTTGATAAGATGTTTGCTCTGTCCTGATGACACAATAATCATGTTGAGGTTATCATTTGACGATAAGATGAGAGAATTTGAAAAAAACAGTCAAGCACAGCGCACTGCAACTATTAACTTCAGCTCCAATGTTTACACAGGTCTATTCACGATACGAAATCAAGTGGAAGACAGTCCTCAGAATGATAGCTAAAGTAATAAAATAATTAAATAAAGGTCTAATTAAAAATATAAATTCAGTGTCATTAATAAGGACAGATTGATTAAGAATGTGGTGGGAAACAGACTAAGAAGCCAAAGCGAGTGTCTATAGTCTGGGACAAGGATATCCTTGGGTCTTTCCAACAAACCGACAGCTCTTTGGGAACGCCAGTGCAAACACTGGACAGAGCCTTTTCAAGTGACGTCATATCTATTTGCGATAATGGATGCCTGTCAGAACTGCATAATTGAGTGATCACGAGTTGATAAGAAATGCAAAGGAAATTATCTAATTACATGCGCATATTACAACAAATATGGACTGATCGTGGTGTGTGTGTTTTCTTGTGATCGCCAGCCAATACTGTGCATGCCCTTCAACAATTATTCGTTGCACAAAAGCTAAAACCCGACGTACGGCTTCTTATGAAACGAATAGAATGGAATTTTGTTCTTTATCGTACATATTGAGACAATAACAAACGCCGTGATTTGATTTAAGTTTATTCACTTTCTGATTTTATTCCAGTGAACGTTATCTTATAACTATTTTTATTAGTCTCATAAACACTTTGGAACTCCAGGGAAGTCCAAATGGCCGTACACCAATTTAAAGCTAGTTGTTCTAGATCAGTGGTTTTCAACCTGTGGGTCATGACGGGTTCTGAGGGGGGCCATGACACGAACATCTTTAAAATAATATTTAAAAGTGAAAAATCTAGAAATAATAAGCACAAAATGAGAGAGAGAGAGAGAGAGAGAGAGAGAGAGAGAGAGAGAGAGAGAGAGAGAGAGAGAGAGAGAGTTGTGTGTATGCGTTATGTCAGTAATGTATACTGAGCACTGTCCTCTTCTGTTATTCCAGGTTTCTTCAATCTCTTGTAACATGGCAGATAGAAAGAAATCTAAAAGAAGTTTCTGTGAGGAATATATACAGTATAGGTTTACTTCATTTATTGATAAGGTGTGTTTTGTCCCAGAAAGTACTTGGTAATGATTCCTTGAGGCCTTCAAAACTGAAAAATCATCTTGACAAGACTCATCATGAACATTCTGGTAAAGACGTGAATTTCTTCAAACGTCATGAATGAATGTTGCTTGAAACGAATGAAACTGGACTCACGTGGAGCATTTCAGACGCAAAGTAGGAATGTACTCAAGGCTTCATATGATGGTATCAGCATTGCTAAAGCTAAACAGAAAAATCCTCTTACTATTGGCGAAACTCTTATAAAACCTTGTGCTTTAAAGATGGTTAACCTTGTTTTGGGAGGTGATAGTGCGAAAAAAATTCAGCAAATAGCACTCTCTGACAACACAGAATCAAGACGCATTGAAGAAATTTCTATTGATATAAAAGAACAAGTGAACAAGGAGATAAAAGATGTTGGCTTATTTGCTCTGCAGTTAGATGAGTCCACTGATGCTTCATCTTATTCACAACTTATTGTATTTACTAGATACGCTCATGAGGGAAACTTAAAAGAGGAATTTCTTTTCTGCCAGCCACTTGAAACTACCACCAACGGTGAAGATATTATGAAAGAGGTAACAAACTACTTCAGTGAGTTAGGACGATCATGGATGAAAGTGTGTGCAGTGTGTACTGACGAGGCACCTGCCATGTTAGGTTCAAAATCGGGTTTTGTGTCTAGAGTTAAAGAGATTACTCCTGAGGTTACAATGACTCATTGCATGATCCATCGTCAGGCACTTGCATCTAGAACCCTCCTTAGGGAACTCCAAGCCATCTTAGACAACGCTATAAAGATATGTAAAATCTATGACTGTGGACACTCGTCTTTTCAAACAGTTGTCCAAAGATTTAGATTCCGAGAATCAACCTCTGCTTTTCTACACTAAGGTTCGATGGTTATCCAAGGGCAATGGCCTGAACAGAGTTTTTGAACTTAGAGAAGAGCTAAAGATGTTTATGGATATGCAAGATAAGGAGCCTGTTTTTTTCAATGATCCACTTTGGGGACCATGTTTAGCCTATTTAGCTGACATATTTGACCAGCTTAACAAATTTAATCTAAAGCTCCAGGGTAAGGACACAACAATAATTCGCTTTGTTGACACATTGCGTGCTTTTGTTGCCAAGATGAAGAACTGGTCCAGGAAAGTTAGCTCTGGTAATTTTGCTATGTTTGAGAAGCTTTGTGAAGTGGCTGAAGGAAGAGAAGAGGAAACAGAATCTTGCCTCCAAAATGAAATAATCAGTCACCTTCATAATTTGTGCCAAGAATTTTCCAGGTACTTTCCTGATCTTGAAGAAATAGTTCTGTCATTTGTGAGAAACCCTTTTAATGCAGAACCAGATATTATTCCTGAGTCTGACCAAGATGAATTTCTAGAAATGAAATTTGATTCAAGTATTAGGGATTTTTTTTAAAGAACATTTTACACAGGAATTCTGGACACAAGCAAGTGTATCATATCCTAGAGTTGGGAAGCTTGGGCTAAAAGGCCTTCTATCTTTTGCTCCTACTTACCTTTGTGAATCATGGTTTTCTGCCTTATTGCAAATAAAAACAAAAACAAGAAATCGCTTGGAGGTGGAGCATGATATGAGATGTGCATTATCTACAACTGTCCCACAAATTGATAAACTTGTAGTTAAAAAGCAAGCACAACCATCATGCATGCCAGTGCTTAACTTCATAAGTAAAAAAGTGGAATTTTAGTTTTTATTTCAATGTCTAAAATTTATTTAGAATATTGTTAAATCCAGGCCAGTGCTTATTTTCATAAGTGAAAAAGTATCTTTAATTATTATTACAATCCATAAAATCTAATTACGCAAATACTGGAAAGTGTTTACAATTTCTAAAGTTGGAAATTACATTCCTTTGAGATTTAGGATTACAACAATATATGAGTTATTAATAAGTGAATAAAGGCCAAACATTTTCTCAGTAGTGAAAAATGATAAACTAATAGAATGTGCTCTAAAGAAATAGTTCTGTAAATAATAATGTAAAACTAATAAAAGGGTTATAAAAACTATAATAAAATTCTATTTTATTTTGTACACAATTTTGAAGGGCATTGGGCCACGACTACTTAGGAATGCCAAAAATGGGGCATGGGCACAAAAAGAGTTCACTGTTTCCAGAACTTCTCTAAATAAATTAGAGGGGGCGTATTTCATTTTTCCTTTGTTGGCGGGGGGTTGGGGGTAAAGGTTTATTTGAGGTCACCCCTCCTGAAAGGGGTGGGATGGCGAACGAAGCGAGCCTAACCATTTGGGGGGCGTAATTTCATTTTTCCTTGGTGGTGGTGGTGGGTGGTATAGATTTATTTGAGGGGAGGGGCCCCCTCCTGAGAGGTGTGGGGTGGCGAAGGAAGCGAGCCTAACCAGCTGGGGTTTCCGAGGGACACTGTAGGGACCCCCGAGAAAGTTTTTAGAAATAACAAAATAGGAGTAATTTGAAGCCAATTGTAAAGGAACGTTGAAGAATTTTAATTCCTTAAAAAGTGCTGTACATCAAATTTCGAGATAATAAATGAAGATGAAAAGGTACTGGAAATTACTAAACAAATCAAGTTATAAACTATAGAACTGGTCCTAGAATATAAGCAATTTATTGCATTAAATATAGCTCACTACCTACACAAGAGTCATTCAGGAAAACAAGAAAAGCTGATGCGAACAGGAAGATCTTAAGCTTGGGAAAATGTGTAGAAATAAAATGGTACCATAATATTAACAAGGTTCATCTAAGGAAATTTCAAAATAAACATGTGCTTCATGCATTTCAAAATATCATCTCGTGCATTAGTGGATACCTCCTTGATCTTACTTTTGCAAAATTATTAACCAGTATGTCATAGTTAAGATTTTTAACAAGCTCCTTTTCTGAGCCCATGAGAAGCTATAGTCATTCAAGCGCTCATTTTCATGGTAATTCAAAGATAAGTTTTCACTAAACTAAACACTGAAGACAGTCGTTCATTTCTGGCAGTAGTTACTAGAAGGGTGATGAGAATTCTAACAATTTTAAGAATTTCTGAGTAGGCACATCCTAATGGTCTGAGTTCATCATACAATTCAAACCAATTCTTAGGCTTTTCATTCTTAGTTAGAAAGTGACGCTTTACTACTGAAATCTGGGCAGAAATCCTCATAAAATGCACCATGGTAGACAGTTTCTTATTATTTTAAAAATCATTAGAAATACATCCAAGTGCATTCAACGCTGCTATCAGTGGCATATTATGAGTGACTCTATTATCCATCTCAGAGAGACATCTGTCTAATATGTCAAAAATTGACTCTTTTGAATGATACCTCAGGAGCAAGACTTGTATTGCCCTCACTCATTCCTACAGTTGAATTAGTAAAAAAAGTCTTTTAAAACTTGGATGAGATCTTTTGGATTCTCTTCGGTCTGCCTACTTGATTGGAGTTTTCAAGTTTGTAATCTCATTTGCAGCAGAAAAAATCTTTGCCTTGTCAAAGATATTAGAGTGACCTTCATCTGTTCTCAAGACCTGTCAGATCATTAATTCATTTGTGAATAAAGTAATTAGATGTCTCAGCTCTTAAAGAAAACTGCCTTGACTTAATATTTTTAACGGGTACCTATTATATGTTATGTATTATTTATATTATTCCGAACAAGTTAAAAATAACTAATTTAAATCAATCCCTCTATACACTTCAACCTTATTTATATTTTTTGACACTTTGTTTTGGGAACAGTGACCTTATAATAGTTATATATATATATATATATTATATATATAATATATATATATATATATATATATATACACATATAGACTTTTTCTTATCGCTGATCGGAGGCCCCCCCTAAAAGCTTGGGGGGCTAGCGCCCCTCACTGTCCCCCCCCCCCACCCCCCCCCCCCCTCAAATGACGCCCCCCTGACCTTAGCATAGACAGATTATCGATTTCTATACTTTCTACGTACGCATAAGTATGTGTGTGTAATAAATATATATATGTGTGGGTATATATATATATATATATATATATATATATATATATATATATATATGTGTGTGTGTGTGTGTGTGTGTGTGTGGGTGTGTATATATATATATATATATATATATATATATATATATATACATATACAAGATAGTTTCTGAATAGAGTAAAGAAATTGAAGGTTGATCATTTTCTAATTTGATTAAAACTTAGATCAAAAGGAAAAAGAACACCACCGAGACACTTTCATAGCAGCCAAAAGCAGTGATTAAAGACTTAAAGCTTACCAGTTAAAATCGGCAGTACAGTACTTTTTTTATTTACTTATTATTTTTGTCACTCTTCATGATCTTTTGTTATCCTTCATAATATCTTATTAAGTGCTTTTAGCATTTCAAAGTTAAGAGAATATTTGTGTTTTGAAATATTCGTCTTTGTGTTGCTCCTATAATTAACTCATTGATAGAACAGGTTTTTTTTGCAGGTAAGGAACTTCTACTAAATTAGCCACATGGGCTCAACATTTTCCTAAAGTTAACTTCTTAATACTATTTACAGTATATACACACTCAGGGTATCTAGTATGTTCAGAAGGACATTACAATTCTCTCGTAACAAAAGCGTGTATTGACCGCAGACCTCCGCCAAGGCTAAACAATTTAACAGCTCCCCCGGCCAAAAAGTGGTCCCTTATCTAGATCGGAATTTATTCTTAAAACCAGACACTAGTTGCCAGTCATGAGGAACAACTTCGATCACATTTTCTTAGAAATCGATGCTTTTTGCATTTTCTAGCTAACCAAGAAAGTAATTAATACTCAAAAACGCGTTTTCCATTTCATTTCATAAAATAGCCTCAGAATTTCCTACAGTAGTTCAAGTGCTCTCATTTTCTATGCTCTAAATCTGTGACTTATTTCAGGCATAACTTACGTAACGTTGCCCATTCCAAGACGTCTAGTCTCGCTTAATTGAAAATCAAGCGTTCCTTAAGTAACATTAGTAGGGGTAAGGGTTAAAGAACACATAGAATGTGTTATATTTATTTTTTATTTTCTTATAGATTTTTTCTCTACACTTAAAATATACTTAACATGGTAATGAAAAGAACGACGAAAATTGATTGTTTATTCAATTTACGCGGCTCTCGAGTCATTGCTGCGATCACAGGAAGTGGAGTTATGTTGAGTCATGCACTTTGTCATGGACTTTTCCATATCTCAAATAAATGGTTATCAGAAATCTATGATAATATTAAACATAGTAAGGAAATGTTGTATAGCTAATAATACAGTAGGTGGAGTCAGTGAACATTATTCGCATAATAGCCTATGAGTCAACATTAGCCATACTCTGGGCTGTACAAAAGTTACATATTTAATGGTAAGTGAATAACTGCATCAGTCCCGCCTCAGCCAAAAAATATTTCCTTCAGCTTTTATTCCTGTTATGTACCATTGTATATTCTTAGACAAAATCGAGAATTATACTCCACTCTCATTTTCTGGGAGGAATATTGCTCCTTATGTCTATCTGATAAATTTGCATCTCTTCAGGGTTTGAAGAAACAGGACTGACAGTGCTATAAGTGCCACTTCCGTAACTGTCTTCGCTGCCTCCATTCTGATAACCAACCGTTGCTCCTCCACATTCACCTGGTTTGTTTGTGAGACACCCTATTAAACGACCAGTACCAGGTCTGTTGGCAAGGTTTCCTGAGCTGAAACTAGTACTGGTCCAGGTACCGCTTCCAGATCCAAACCCACTGGTACTATAGGTACTGGGTCTTCTTTGTATATTTCCTGGTGAGGCAGTGCCAATCCAAGTCCCACTTCCAATTCCACTGCTGAATCCACCTCCATGATATCCTACCGATCCACTTTCTGGATATCTGCCTGATCCATTGGGTGGATACCCATTTAATCCACTTGATGCAGGGGCACTTCCTGAATATCTTCCTGATGCGCTGTGTGAAAATTCAGTTGATTCACCTGCTGAATATCCATTTGATCCGGCCCCTACATAAGCACCTGATCCCCCTGCTGAATATCCAGTCGAAACAACTCTTAAATATCCACCAAATCCACCATCTGAATGCCCAACTTCTGAATACCCATTTGATCCACTTGGTGAATATCCACTTGAGCTGTATCCCGAATATCCACCTGATGCATCTCCTGAATATCCAGGTGATCCAGAATTACCCAATCCTGAGCAACCTAAAGTTCCACATTCACTTCCTGACCCTATTCCTGAATATCCACCTGAGATCCCGCCCGAAGATCCTTCTGATGTACTTTTAGAATACTCAGTGGATCCACCTCCTGGAAATCCTCTAGACGCACAACCACCACCCGAAGTCCCGCCTGATTCCCCACCACAAGAACCACAGCCCAGTTCCCCTGCTCTTGCGGTCAGCGGCACCCTAATGCAGAAAAAACCGAAAGGGCTGTCCTGAATCGGATCGTTTCTGTCGATTACGCCGAGGGACGTAGCAGTTGCTCGTGGGGCCACAATTACTCGTGCTCTGTGGGGACCTCTTCCCTCGGCTGCTGTACGCATAGACCGTGCCTGGCTTTACACCGCCGAAGCCCCCGTCAGCATAAGCTCCACTAAATGATGTACCTGTGCCGTAGCCACTGCCTACTGCAGTAGCTCCTACTCCTCCGTAACTTCCTGCTCCGCCTAGTCCTCCACCTCCACTGTAGCCTCCCCCTAATCCACCTCCGCCTCCATATCCTCCTCCAGAACCTCCTCTAATGCCTATTCC
>NC_087210.1:71252256-71270959 GCF_015104395.2 Macrobrachium nipponense
TGTTTCGTTGCGTGTCCGAGTTATACGAATCGATTGTAAGTAAAGCAGAAAAATAATATTGTTGCTTACAGTGGTTTTAATTTTATCTTTGCAAGTAAGACTTGACCATTCACTGACCATCAGAGTTTCTTCTGCATGGAATTTTATCAGAAATTATAAATCAATGCTCAAGCTGGAAATGTTTTTCTTCTGTTTTATAATAACGTTGCTGATAAAGGTAACGTGATGCTGCTTGCAGCCTTCCCAAAGAAATTAGTCCATTCGTTTAATTGCCGCCTGTAAACATAATTTTGAACAAACTTGTGTCTTTAAAATTCACATTTCGTTCCTTACAATTCTGTGCTTCATTTCCTGTCTATTGTGGACTGACGGCTTTATTTGAATTTGAACAAATGTATGCTATTAACCGAGGCCCAGTGCGTACTCAGTGTTGGAGGCGATGCTGAAATAGTATTATCACAAGTTTATACGGCCGTTCACACTAAATGCACTTAACTTGAACCCGATGACTTCTTTGACACCATGCCATCTAGAGGAATTTGAAGAGCAGCCATTGCTAAGACTGCAAACTAGCAGCTCCTCTGAGTTTATTCTTTATGTTAATGTAAACAACGTAAGTACTAACTATAGTAGATTCACATCAACCATGCATCCGATGTCTAGGCCAGTCCCTTACGACGATCCTGATTGGGTGTTGATAAGCCAATCACAGAGCTAGAAACTCTCAGTCTCTCGAGAGAGTTCACATAGGCGAGCTGTATGTTCCACCTCTCCTGAGGGGATACGTCTTTCAAATGTATACCTCAGGAGAGGTGAAGCATACATGATGCCTATGTGAACTCTCGAGAGAGAGACAGAGCTTCCAGCCTGTGATTGGCTTATCAACATCCAGTCAGGAGCGTGTAAGGGACCGGGCCTAGACATCAAATGCGCGGTTGATGTGAATCTACTATAGCCCGAATGCCTTCCTTCCCATATGCAAACCAATGAGAGACATTTGCTGTACTTTACCACTGGATAAACTTAAAATTAAAAATGTGGGTTAAACTCAATACGTTTCTTGATCAGTGTTTTTTTTTTTCGCAGAAAAAAAATCATTTATCGAAGGAGGTATTGCAAAAAAAAATTGTATGAAATCTGAGAAATATAAATCAATCATTATTATTGCTACTGTTTTGGTTGCTCGTTATTCTTGTTGTTGTTGACGGTGATGATGATGTCTGTTGTTTCTGGTGTTGTTGCTAGTGCTACGAGTAACGCTTGTTTATCCATAATCAGTGGGTGTTAAATGATATTTTTTTTTAAAAAAATGAGTCCTGATTCTTTTCGTTTATTACGACATTTCAGTATAGAGAGTGAAGCCTCGTCAACGTAATATTTTACTACGTACGTAGATAAGCAGAATATTGCAATTAACGTCCTATTCATTGACGGAACTGACGCTTGCTTCCCCATTTGGCCAGGCTGCAAACATTCAAAGTACCAAACAAAGCTAGTATTCTGGGAAAACTCCCTTTCGCTCCGGGAAAACCTTCGTAAGGAAGAGAGAGAGAGAAGAGAGAGAGATGGGACGAGAGAGAGAGAGAGAGAGAGGAGAATGCTTGGAGAGGGATGAGAACTGGAGCGAACGGTATGAATGATCAGACGAATGAATCACAAACAAACAGAGGGAAGGGATGTCCGTCACGAAGAACTGAACTAGAAGATAAGACAAAGAATAGTGAAGTTCTCCGTCTCATCACCCAAAGTTGATGGCGCCACTGGGAATAAAGAATCTGTTGACAAAGATGACTTCGCTCTATTTGACTCCGTCTTGGCCCTTTTATATAGGAAGATGACGTAAAGGTAACTCGTGCAAGGATTACTTTTAAAAGAACTCGATATACTGTGGTGCTCTGGCGAAGATAAGACTTATTTCTTCACATGGAAACTGGAATATTAAAGCTGATTCGGACGCTCTGTTAATTGGAGAGAGAGAGAGAGAGAGAGAGAGAGAGAGAGAGAGCAGTTTAGAACGCTGTTTTTACACTTTTAATGGTAGTTGTTAACTGTTCTAAAGACGAAAATCAGTCATACGACAGAACCAACGATCACATAAGAACAATAGATTAGGCACAGCCATTTAATAAGCATTGTGTGAGGTGAAGTCATCGCCGCCATCTTGGTGTAGGATAAAAACGCAATAGTCGCTAGACTAAGGACAAACTGTTGACGGATTAAAAAGAGGTACGGTACCTATGTTCCATATTAACGTCATTTTACCAGTGTGTTCTTTTTTTTCAGCAAAAAGTGTAGTCAAATTGTTACTTGATACAAATATTCAATTCTATTAAAAAACAAAATTATTACATAAAATTGGGCTCATTTGATTAAAGATGAGCTTATGAAATAAGATAATAAGCTATTTTCAAGAAGAACTAAACGTTTAGGTAATAAAATCATAAATATGGAAAATGCAGTGGAAATAAATGAAAAATGTTATCCAAATCATTATAAAACACAAAAGAAAAGATAAAATGAGGCTGACAGTAATGTCTAACTGACTCTAAAAACTTATTATCTTTATTAGGTGATTTCTGACTTTAGCTTGGCTGGCTATAGTGCAGAAAGCGCTCGCCCACTACATTGAGCCACTACAGTGAGTCATCCCGGCCCGCCGCCATCTTGGTGTAGGTAGTGCTCACAGACTGGGCTTCACTTATTGGATCCTATGCCCAATTTATGATAAATGTTCTTATATGATTGTTGGGCAGAACACTATAAAAAGCAAGAACATAAACAAGGAAATAAACATACACACCCACACATGTGTACACATATAATATATGAATATATATATATATATATATTATATATATATATATATATATGAGTGTGTGTGTGTGTGAAATTGTAATAGCCATAATGCCCTCTTACCGGATACGTTTGTAACTACAAAGCCTTGAGCTCCAACTTCAAAGAAATTTGAAGATATCATGATGTCGTTTTGCCCGATCAAGGCTTTTTTTGTTTGTATGGTGTTTTACGTTGCATGGAAACCAGTGGTTATTAAGCAACGGGACTAACGGCTTTACGTGACTTCCGAACCACTTCGAGAGTGCTTCTATCATTAGAAATACACATATCTCACTCCTCAATGGAATGGCCGAGAATCGAAACCCGCGACCACCGAGGTGGTAACGCAAACATCATACCAACCACGCCACCGAGGCGCGTTCAATGCTTGTAGTTACAAGTGTATCCAAAAAAGGACCAAAGAATTTGAGAGTTAAGAGGGCATTGTGGCAATTACAATCTCACACACACACACACGCACACACACACACACACACACACACACACACACACATATATATATATATATATATATATATATATATATATATATATATATACGTATATGTAATATACACATGTGTGAGTGTGTGTGTTTATTTGTTCCTTGTTTGTGTTCTTGTTTTTTAGTGTCTGCCCAACGATCAACATAAGAAACAATTATTATAGATTGGGCATAGGAAACTCTGTCAGTAACATTTTTAATAATGCAATACTTACAAACATTAAACAGGTTTGTTTTAGCAGCTCAAAATCTTGAAAAGCGTCGAAATATTTCTGCTATTCATAAAAGCATTTTCACACTTCCTTATCCTACATCTTTTCATTGATAATTCTTTTTAACTACAGCCAATTAATTTCCAATTCTATCTGTAATTCAGGGCTAGATATATACATGCTACGAGGTCAATAGCAGCTGGGTTAAGTTGGTCCCATTTACTTTATACTACATGTAACTTCACCAACTAAGGGGTGACTGGAGTAAAATGTCTTTTTAGACCAAACTAAATCTTACGGTATTTAGTTAAACCTGCACTCACCTAGTCCTTAATGACAAATCAGTCTTTGGTAAAGATTTCATTTGAATGGGTAGTGATGTGAAAACCTTCATATTTTCTTAATCATCCTCGTTTTCTTCGTCTACACACACACACACATACACACACACACACACACTCGAACTCTCAATTGCTCGAAAAGACAGATTGCTCGAAAGCCGAACTATCAATTGCTCGAAAGAAGCACCCACGAATTTTAGATCTTGGAAATTCTTGCTCAATTGCCTTAACCATCGCCAGTTCAAAATCGATCATTATAGTCAAAGGCTGGAATGTAGGAATTTTTTCTTTTAAAGCCACAAGGAACTTCTTATAGGTTTCTTCAGTTTTGTTAGGTAACAGTGCGTATACAAGAGGCATAATTATACCCTATTTCACATCATGTATTGTATGGAGTTGACCAAAAATCGAGGGAAAGGTTCCGTCAGCATACCAGTGCTCCGATTGAACTAAGATGTCGAGATTCTTTTTTGTTGCAAAAATCAATATCCGAGCATTCGTTGGCCCGAGTCATAGATAAGAAATGATTCCCCTTTGTTTGTAGTTGTAAAACTCTTCAGGGATATCCAGATCGAGAGAACTCTTAGGCAAAGCTTGTCCAACAATTTTTGTTGCACGTGTATTTCGGATGGTTCTTTTCATATTTTCTACTGTAGGGAGCTTTACAGCTGCAGCACAACTTACATCTGCTGAGAACATGATACAATATATTGGGGTGTATCTCTACTATTCGCCGCATGTTTTTCACTTCTCCATTACTATAGCAGCTTCAATTCCACTATAGCATCTCCTGCATGATTATGATTTCCACTTTCTGTTTCTTAATGTTATCATCTACAGTAATGACACGAGCAGAGCATTTCCTTTTTTTGGACATTTCACATTTCCAATATATTTTATTGCTCACTGATTTATCCTTTATATATAAGTAGCCATCTAAACACAATTTCTTCTTTCCTTTTTCGCTTAGTACAAAACTTAAATCCATCTTTATGGTTCGGAGTTTACTAACGAAAGTTATGGGAATAAAACAAGGGAAAACTAATGAAATAAACAAAAGTTCAGATAACGATTTAGAAAATGGTTTAATGGGTAAGATAATGATACTTAGTAATGTTTATTGGCTTTCGCGCAGTTGATAGTTCGGCTTTCGAGAAATCGGTCTTTCGAGCAATTGAGAATTCGAGTAACAATTTTCGAGCAATTTTGTTTTCGAGCAATTTTACGAATTTCAACACACACACACACACACACACACACACACACACACACACACACACACACACACACACACATATATATATATATATATATATATATATATATATATATATATATATATATATATATATATATGGACCAGGTGAAGATGAAGATTTAACTAAATACCGTAAGATTTAGTTTGGTCTAATAAGACATGTTTTACTCCAGTCACCCCTTAGTTGGTGCAGTTACATGTAGTACAAAGTAAATAGGACCAGCTTAACCCAGCTGCTAATGACCTCGTAGCATGTATATATCTAGCCTGAATTATATATAGAATTGGATATTAATTGACTGTAGTTAAAAAATTGTCAATGAAAAAACGTTCCTGGATAGGAAATGTGAAAATGCTTTATGAATAGCGGAAATAGTTCGATGTTTTTTCAAGATTTTGGAGCCTACTAAAACAACTCTGTTTAATGTTAGTAAGTATTATCATTATCAGAAATGTTACTGCCACAAAGTTTCCATATAAGACCACGACTATATTGTTTGCAAGTAACTGTATAAACCCAAAAGTAGACTTATACGCAACTTATAAAGATCTACCCATAGAAAACTGGCTAAAATGTTCTCGTGTAATTTAAGTAGACAAGTAACTTCCAAGAAGTTACTTGTCTGCCCAGACCATATAAAAGAAATTAATAAAATGAGAAAATATGCTAAATCGCTTTGAAAAAGGAAATAAAGATAAGAATTAAGCGAGATATCGAAGAAACCTTGAAGAAAAGAGGAAAAAATGAAGCTGAGGTTCATAGAAAACTTCAGGGAAAATAAGTTTCATAAGGAAGCGCCAGGCTGAAATAGGTTGAACTTGAAGGATAACTTTCGTGGTAAATGTAATAAAGGCGGCCATACACGTACGCAAAGACAATAAACGAAAGATGGGAAACTGATCTATTTATACCATTAAAAAAAACGTCATCCAACCCGTCAGGATGCGCGCCATCTATTGATTATGCCCTCAACTAAAACTTCGGCTGTGGGCGTTAGCGCGGCATTTTTTAAATGTTAAAATTTATTCTTATGCTCCAATAAACTTCTCTTTATAAATTATTGAATACTAAATCGATTAATATTGCTTGTTAACATGTTATAGGGCTCTATCATAGCTTATGACTTATATATTAGGCATTTCTGAATCATTAAATAAAATCCTTCAGTTAATGTAACATTTAATTGCTAAGTATCTTTATCTAAAATTGAGAGGGCAGTTAGAATGAAAACAAACTTATTCTCATATTATCTTATTATTTCACCAATATAGTATACAGTAATATTTTCCTTTTTTTGGGTTTTTTTGGGCTTGTGCTTATTGATTGTATACTGTACATACCAATAAGCAACTGTACACAAATGTTCTTGCAAAGAACATAAACAAAGTAAAAGAAATGGCACATGCTTCATTTGCATGCAATAGTCATACAAGTCATGCAAAACAAAAACATGCATATATCAGAATTTAAATAGCAAACAAAGCATGGGATGATAAAAAAAAAACAAAAACCAATAATATGAAATCAAAATGAAAAAGCAGACTTAACTTGCATGCTGATTAGGCAAAAGTTAAGCAATATTTGTTAATAAAACTAAAAAAAGTACAACAACAAAGTAGTAAAAGTAAGGTACCCTCTTATAACAAATGCAATGCTGTATTTTACAGAATACTGTATAAGCAAAAATCTAGGTTTAACTTAATTTCCATAAAAAGCAAATAAAAATTGAAATCACAAATCAAATAGGAAACAAACCTATTTATAACAATTTATTAAAATCTCATAGCCCAATTGTGGGAGTTCTCAAAAATGCATATTCAATTGGCACCCTTTTATGAAGGTAATGTAAACAACACTTCTGCCTGGTATTTCTAGTAAAATGCCATTTCTGCAAGAAGCATGCACATTCCTAAAAAAACATTTTGAAAACAATTATTCTAATTGACTTGAACCATGTTTCTTTTTTGCATCATGTACAGTACAAGCAAATATCATAGGTTTTCACAACTTGTTTTGCCAATTTATTACTACTGTATTACTGCGTACTTTGCCTGCCAAATGGTAAATTTACTTTGGACTACTATGTGGGGTGTTGGTACCAATTACAAGATTTCATTAAAAAAATTGAACAATTATGAGCATATAAGCAGAAACTTAGATGAAACGGTAAGAATGGATCTTGTGGGAGCAGATATGCTGGTTTGCATGTAATTTTCTTTTTCATTTTGAATGCTTTTATCCATACATTATAGAAAATTCAATCATAGATTAAAAGGTTAGTGAACTTGAAATTAAAGTAAGTCACTCTAACTTACTAACCTACTTATGCTCTCCCATATGAATGCTCCCACAAGATACATCCTTCCTGATGGAACAACTTTGGTTCGCTAAATAGTTGCTTATTAATGAAAAATTAAGGTAAACATTTATAACTACAACCCAATGGTAAGCTGCTGAGAATATAACATAAATACAGTATCATACAGTATATCAAAGTTGCTGTGAGAAGCCTATCTGGAAAGGCATGGAGACCCAACCCAATATTCACGAATTGTATGACAGTGATAGGAATTGGTATGTTTATTTCATATTTCTAGAGATTTTCAAGATATGCAAATATAACTTTAAGGTATTTATTTGAAATACAATTGACAAGAATGACAAGAAAATATAGTTTTTTCAGTTGATTTTGATATGTTTTGCAAGATAGCTTCATTTCCATTGCAAATTACTGTTGACATGGTTAGGTAACTGTTGGCATGGTTATGGTACCGCTGATATGGTTAGGTTTACTGTTGACATGATTAGGCTACTGATGTACATTACCAGGAAGGTTAGGTTGGTTGTTGGGGTTTCAAATGGCAAATATTTTTTTCTAGTCGAAAATCACATGTAAATATATTTTCTTTCCGCTTAGAGGCGTCCACCGTATTATAAATATTTTCCAATATTTATTCGGAATAACACTGCACCGACGTTCAATTTTGCTTTGGTCTATTTTATTTCTTCATTTTCTCTAAAAGTCATCATGTACTTTGTAACAGATGTAATGATTTTATTACCTTTCTTTATTCTGAGGAAAAGCATGAAAAATCAGATGGGGAAAATCATTTTCGTCCTATTGCAAACCACACACGGGTGATGATGGCTACGCCCACTCATGATTGAAATTGAATGCCCGCTTTGTGAAAAAGTAAACAAACAGACGATGTAGGCAGGTGAAATGCTACCGCCATCTTCATTTCATGCCAGGAACTAAATTGTATGCGGCCGATGCGGCTGTGGCTTGAGCTTCCCATCTTTCGTGTATTGTCTTTGACACGTACGCGACTGGCGCGCTGATTTCATAGCGACTGGTGCGAGCGGCGAACCGGTCAGTCTTTATCGTGTATGGGGGCTATTGATGCCAGTCCTGTCCCGTCGTCATTTCAGCATGTTGAACTGACTGGCGCGTCGTCGACTAGCGCGGCGGGTGTTGGGGAGGACTGACCTGAGGCAAAGTTTCAACGTGTATACATACAGTAACTTCTCTTTTTCCCTTTTAATTTTCGAGGCCAGAGGGCTGCAAGTTGTTATGTTGATCATCCATAATCCAATCATAAGACATAACAAATTGCGACCCTCTAGCCTCAGTAGTTTTTTTATTTATTTAAGGTTAAATCTAATCATAATCGTGTGTCTGGCATCGATATAGGCCAGGCCACCACTTGGGGCTGTCGTTAAAATTTCATGGGCCGCCGCCCATACAGCATTGTACGGGAGACCACCGAATCGATAGATATATTTTCGGTAGCCTTCATTACACTATGTATGGAAAACTTTTTTTTTTTTTTTTTTTTTTTTTTTATATTGGCGCCGATTTGAGTTTTCACTTCGAGTTATGGGGTCGCCATATTTTCCCTTTGGTTTAATTAAATTTTATCAATTCTTTATAATGCATCTGATTTTGTTAATCATTGGTACGAATTATGGAGTCTCATTTACTATTCTTTCTCGTTAGTAATGTATCGAGTTATATATATATATATATTCATATATATATATTCATATATCTAATATATCTATATATATATAATATATATGATATATATATATATACCTATATATACCTATATATATATATATATATAATATATAATATATATATACACATATATATATATATACATACATCATATATATATATATATATATATATATATATGATATATATACATATATATATACTATATATATATATACCTATATATATATATATATATATATATATACTATATATACATATATACATAATATATATATATATATACATATATACATATATATATATATATACATATATATACATATATATATATATATATACATATATATACATATATATATATATATATACATATATATATATATATATATATATATATATATATATATATATATATATATATATATATATATATATATATATACAACAAGGAGCTGAAGGAGACATCAAGTACTAGTAATTGTCCATTTATTAAACAAGCTGACGTTTCGAGGACACAGCCTCATTTTCAAAGCTGAAAAACGTAATTATGATATATAAAAGACTTAAGAATTGAGAAATTTACAATTAAAAAAATATTTACACTTTAAACAAAGATTAAAAAAAAAAAAAAAAAAAACTAAAATGCAACAGACAGAATGAAAGAAAAGAAAATAGACCGCTACCTTTCAGGACGGGAACCAAGGACCTAATGACATAAAAAACAGAGACAGGGGCACACTCAAGACAGGTACCAGTGTGTGGAGGTAGTTTGATTGTTTAAAGGAGGAACGAGCTTCTTAATATAACGATTCGGCTATTGCTAATTGATGAGGTGAGGTGGCTCTAGAGAGAATTTTAAAATGTTTATATTCAATATCTTGTTTACATTTTTTTGGCATGATCGCGTATTAAGAAAATTCAGGATAGTTAATTATTGTCTATTTTTCTGTAACTAACTCCCTGATGACAATCAATTCTGACTTTTAGTAGGCGACTAAAAGCCCCCACATATTTCCCCACCTTACATTTGGGGCAAGTATATAAATAAACGACATTGGAAGTCATTAAGGAGCTTCGTCTGTCTTTATGTTTAAAAAGCGAAGCAATGGTTAACGGGTTCTTTGGTATAACTTACTCTTAACTGCCGGAAGGTGTAGGTGAATAAGGTCATTTAACTGAGCATAAAAGGATTTATCATGAATAAAAGGAATACTGAAGTAAAATGCCAACTTGGGTACAGTAGGAATATTAAAAACAGGAACAAACTTACGATTAAGAAAATTATACAATTGTTTAAAAAAAAGCTGGATGGGTAAGCAATTTTCTAAAAAAATAATTTTGGAGAAATGAGATTTCTTGGTGGAAACCAGACCAAGTGGAGGATAAAGTATAGCCTGTGGAAGAGAGTACTTAAGGAGTTTGTTTGAAATTAAAAGACAACTGCTATAAAAAGTTGTACCTAAGCCAGTAAAGGTTTGTTTTCAAAAAATAGAAGTACAGAAGCCCTGCTCGTTACGGGACACAAGTATATCCAAAAATGCAAGTTTATTGTTTTCTTCGTAATCGATCGTGAACTTAATGTTGGGATGGGCTACATTGGCGTATTCAAGAAATGGACAATTACTAGTACTTGACGTCTCCTTCGGCTCCTTGTTGTATGTTGGTTGATAGCAACGCTTCCCATATCCATATATATATATATATATATATATATATATATATATATATATATATATATATATAGATGTATACACACACACATATATATTATATATTATATATATAGTATATATATATATACAGCTATATATATAGATATATATATATATATATATTATAATAATATATTATAATATATTATTAATATCTATATATATATATATATATATTATATATAATATATATATGTGTCTATATATATAGATAATATCTATCTATATATATATATATTAGAATATTATATATATATATATATCTTATATCTATATATAGTGTCTAAGCTAATTAAGTATCATATATATATAGATATATCTCTCTCTATTCTTCGCTTATATATATATATCTTATAAATTATATCGATATATCATCTTAGCTGACTAGATATCTCTATATATATTTAACCTATATATATATATATAATAATAACTATATATATATATATATATATTCTATATATATATAGCTATTATATCTAATATTATATATGATATATATATATAAAAAAAAATAGCTATATCATATATATATCTTATATATAAATCTATATCTATATCTAATAAGTCATATATTTATATATATTATATATGTAGCTATATAATAAGGTAGGTTATTAGCTATGATATATGATTATATTCTATATCTATATATATATTCTAATTCATTATATTATATATAAGATATATATCCCTCTATCTGTAATTAATATTATATATATATCTATGATATAATATATGATAAGATATAGATATAATCATTAAATATCTCTATATAGAATATTATAGATTTTATATATTATTATTATTCTAATATAATATTTTTTCTGGGTCCAGCTCGTGTCTCGCTGCGCGAAATATCCTTTAATCTATTATTTCTAGGGTAAATGTACTAACACATACCAGAGAATAAATAAATAAAGAAAAAGGTCAGTACAACTGACTCGCTCACCCTCCAAGAGGGTGTCGGTATGAACACTATGGCGAGTGAGACCACTACCACGAGCCGAATGCCAATAGAAATCTCCCACTACAAAATCCCCACAAGAGGAGAGCCGACCCACAGAGTGGGCAGCAACTACTACTACTCCATCCCATGCTGCCGACTGCTGCGCCTCTGGTGGCCATCCTTTTCAGTTAGCGCACACGGTATACACGTGCCCTTTTTACTCTGTGTTATTTGTGCCCTTTTCTTTGGATTTATTTATCATGGAGCGTGCAGCCATCGCAGCAGCTAAGTTAAGTACTCAGTGTTTATTGCTATTTGGTTTTTTCCGGCCCTGAGCCCGTATTTTGCCGTTTTTTAGGTATAAATACGAACCTCTAGGGTCGGAAGCATGGCAGCATGGTTCTGCCTCGTGGCGGGTTCGTTCTTGGTCTCCCATACCCAGAACATTCCCTTACTTTAGTACGCTCTATTTTAATCATTCCGTTTTTGTTTTGGTAGGGTACAGTCTACACGGTTTTTGTCATGCATGCATGTCTTTTACCTTATGTAGGCTCCTTCTATCCAGACCCTAGCCACGGCTCTTAGTATCGGCCCCGGCTTGCTTTGAGTGGTACACTCCTGGATTTTTTCTCCTACTATTTGTTTTCCTCCTTTCATATTTTATTTATTTATATTATTATTATATTATATTATGTTAGGTTAGTGTAAGGCGGGGTCTGGCTCATTTAGCCTAGGTTAGGGCCCATAGGGCCCCATATGCTACCGCTCCTCAGTTCGGTTGCTTCCCGATAGCATCTCTCTGATCAGCCGGTTGTGTCTTCTAGGCCTTATTGTTTCATTGTTTTGTTGTTACCGCCCCGTGGTCACTACGTGATCACGGAGCAGCCAGACGCCTGTCCAGTCATCTTCCCCCCTCCCGCTCTTCCATAGAGTCGGGAGGGGGTGGGTTGGTTCTACCCATGCTCGCTCCGCATACCCGAGCCTGCCTCCCTCTCCCCCCAGGCGGAGGGAGTAGAGGGACGGGACAGACCCAGACTGGACTCGACCTCTCCAGCTTCTCGGTCCGGCCGGATGGTAAAGGTGGGGGGGACTGGCCTTTCCCCCCTCCGTTGCTACTCCGTCGCTCCGTTGCTAGCCCGAGTCTGTTTGTCCTCTCGCCCTTTCCCACCTTACTGGGGCTCCTTTGCCACCGGAGCCCCGGCATCCAGCGGAAAGGTGCTAGTCCACCCAGAAGGGTGGACCGGGATATACAGTTGGTCCCTACTAACCACTCCGTCTCGCTGAGTCACGACACTCCGCCACGCACTGGACTTAGTCCGGTACGTTCGTATTTTATAGGTTTAAGTTCTGTTATGTTAAACTAGTAAGTTTATCTTAAGCTACCTTAAACCATCCCCCCTCCCTTACTGTCTCACCGGATCTCTCCAGGGTTATAGCCTATTCAGGCGTTAAGGGAGGGGTTATGCCCAAAATTTTTTCGAGCTCCGGCATGCAACGGAGTTCTTCTGTCCTTTAGCCTGTAAGTGATAGCCTTTAAGATACTCATGTGTCTTTCACTTACAGACCACCAACTGTGAGCATCCGGGATGCGCCGCCACACTTCAAGACCCCCCATGTGGGACATGAAGTTTGCCGGTCCCATGCTCCATGCGCGACTCCGCACGGGGACATCCAGGTCTGGTATCACGAGACGTGCACCATCTGTTATGATCTGGTGAGCCAGCTTTTAGACGGGGTAAGTATTCCAACTCCGTTAGCCAGTCCCCATTTTTGTTATAATTCTTAAGTTTTCTAAATTCAATCTTCCAAACTTAAGATAAAAATTCATGGGGTTTTGCAGCCCCTATAATTTTTAAGTTAAGCAATTTTAATTTAGTTTTAGTTTTAAGTTTAATCTTAAAATCTAATCAATACCCTCTCTTCCAGGCCCCGGCGGTGTGAGGGATACCGCCAACTGGCAACCCTGCGGGCCTGGGTCGGCGGTTTTGGGAAGAACGCCGCCAAGGGTATGCCCTACATTCTTGAAAAGAAGTTGGCGGTACTGATCTTCCCGGAGGCAAGTCTACAGGCTACGTCGACCCAGCAGAGGCGCCCCGACTATCGCTTTCATTCAGCAACAGCTTGCTGCCTCATGAACGGATCAAGGCCAGGACATCTCCTCGGAAGTCGCGACATTGGACATTAATATTGAACCTATGGTAGGTGTAGACGACCTGTTGGTCGAGGTAGGTACGTTGGACGCCCAAGGGATGCCCTTGGGTGCTACTGGATCTTCTACCCCTGCAACCTCTCCATCCTTCCAAGGCTTTTACAGGTGCAGAATTATATACTTCTCCTGACGCTTCCGTTAGACCCAAGGTCAAAGGTCAAGCTGTAAAAACCTTGACTAAGACGTCGTCGTCGTCTAAAAAGACGGCGTCGGCGTCATCTTCTTCTCGTAAGTCTCCGGCTAGAAATCCCGGAGCAGAGAAGTCTAAAGCTTCTGGGTCCGGCTCTAAATCCTCTAGGAGTAGATCCTCCAGGGAGAGATCACACACTCCGGCGGAGTCGACAGTTCCACTACCCTTGGTTCCGGTTCAGAGCCACCCTTCCACCTCCGCAGCAGCTCCGGCTTTGGATTCCAACGCTGGTCTGTTGCAACAAGTGGGCGATCTGGTTGGTTCTCTGAAAACCAGTATGGAACAAATGTTCTCCCGGCGGTTGTCTGATAGGATCAACTCTCAGGACAACATTATAGCCGGACTGAGCCAAGCTCCACTAGCTTTCTCCCCCACCTTTCAGCACAGGGGGGAGCCCAATTACCCCCGTGTATGGACTCTCTACCTCCGTTCTCAATGAACAATCCTTGGAGAGTAGCGTCATACGCCCCCTTCCAAGACGGGCTTATCTCTATCCCGGAATGTGGAACTCGGAGGATTGAAGACTTCGAGTTCTACCCGGAAGACCTTCAGCCTCCGTTCATCGGCTACGCCAGGCTCACCGCCTCGGCCATGACTCGGGACGATAAGGTACCGAAGAGACAGTCCTCTATTCAAGAGACCAGGCTCAGAGAGAATGGCTCAGGTGTCTAGAGGACATGGATTGTTCCAATACAAAGATTCAACCATTTAAGAGTCCTTTTACGATCTTTACAATGGAAGAGAGTACCCCGCTCCCTTTCTTGACAAAGATCGCTACAACCACCATTCCAGCAGCCCAGAAGGGGGATTCGATGCCTCAGCTGAAAGAAGCGGACCCTACGTCTCCTTTACTTCCCTCAGCCGGTGAGTTGTGGGAAGATTTACCCAACACCTTTTCAGCGGGCAAACTCAAACCAGACTGTGCTATGGAGCAGTTTGGTTGAGAAGCTACCTAGGCTCCGGATAGCCTTATTCAGGCGGAATTTGATGCTAAATCGAGGTTAGCCAGGTCTATTAATACCATGGCCATGACCGAGGTGGCTACCATTTCCTATGGTTCTGAGCCACTCTTTAAGCTTCTCACCAAGTCTCTGACTCAAACGGTGCAGTCTGATATGTTTGAGTTCGCCACGGCTAGGACGAATTGTAGGAAACATGTCCTCCAAGAAGCAACAATTCGGCATGAGCCGAATAAGTTGCTTACATCGAGCATCTGGGGAGCAGACCTCTTCCCAGAGGCGATGGTGAAGGAGGTCCAGGCAGAGGCTACGAGATTAAACCAAAGCCTTAAAGATCGTTGGGGTCTTACGGCCAAGAGACGCCAAGATCAAGTGGTCAAGGGTAAGGCTCAAAGGAAACCCAGACGTTTCCAGCCCTACCAGAAGAAACAGCCACTTTCTTTACTCAGCAGGTTCCAGCTGTCCCGTTGGTGCAAGCAGCCCAACCTTCTACCTCCAAGGCTCAGTCGCAGGCCAATCTATGTTATTTCCCCCCAGCCTCAACCCTACCACCTCTTACGCTCTCTCTCCAGCCTACAATCAAGTCTTCGAGGGTCAGGCTTCCCAAAAGTATGACCGCTCGGGTAAGGGAGGCAGAGGTAAGCGATCCTTTCGTGGGAGAGGATCGGGCAGGGCCCTTCAATAGAGGAAAGCATTTCAGGGGAGGACCGAGGAGGCTACCAAAACCAATGAGGATTTTCAGGTAGGAGGGAGACTGTTTCACTTCCGCCACCGTGGAACTTCATCAAGTGGGCGCAGAGCATTGTGTCAAAAGGCCTGGGTTGGAGCTGGATAGCGGACCCGCCCACCCCCATCCAGACCTTTCCGCCAACTTCCATCCAAAGAATTGACGGAGTATGCGGGAGGACCTCCTTCAGAAAGGAGCTATAGCGAGAGTCAACAGGTTAAAATTTCAAGGACGCTTATTCAGCGTGCCAAAGAAAGGCTCACAAAAAAGAAGGGTAATTCTTAGACTTGTCCCGCTTAAACTTAGCCATTCGCTGCGACAAGTTCAAGATGCTCACGATCTCGCAGGTTACGGACCTTACTTCCCCGTGGGGCCGTCACCACCTCTATCGATCTTACAGACGCTTACTATCATATCCTATTGCAAGACACTTCCGTCCGTATCTGGGCTTCAAAATAGGAGACCAGACATTCTCCTTCAAGGTAGTTCCTTTCGGGCTCAACGTAGCCCCACCCAGGGTGTTCACGAAGTTGGCGGAAGTGGTGGTTCAACAACTAAGGTCGGCAAGGGGTTATGGTAGTAGCGTATCTCAACGATTGGTTAATCTGGGCTCCAACAGTCGAGGAATGCCACAAAGCAACACTGAAGTGATTCAGTTTCCTGGAATATCTAGGTTTCAAGATAAACAGGACCAAGTCAAGACTCTCTCCCAGAGTCAAACTTTCAGTGGCTGGGCATTCAATGGAATCTATCCTCCCATACTCTGTCGATTCCATCAACCAAGAGGAAAGAAATAGCGAAGTCAGTCAAGCAATTTCTGAGTCACAAACTGGCGTCGAGAAGAACTCAGGAAGGATCCCTGGGTTTCACTCCAGTTGCATCAGTGACAAACATCTTGATGAAAAAGCCAAAAACTGAAAGACCTAACCAGAATCTGGCGCTCACGAGCAAATGTCAGGTCCAGGGACAAATTATCCTCAGTCCCCTCAGATTCTACGGAATCGACTTCGCCCTTGGGCAAAAGTCAAGAACTTATCGGTTTCAGTACCCCTCCCCCCCTTTTCAGTTTCTCCTCCGGGGATCACCATCCACACAGACGCTCCATTAAGCGGTTGGGGAGGATATTCCCAGTTCAAGAAAGTCAGGGAACTTGGTCCACTTCAGTTCCGTCAGTTTCCATATAAACGTACTGGAAGCAATGGCAGTGTTCTTGACCCTAAAAAACCAAAAAAGGTTACGTCCGCCAAAGTACTCCCACATAAAGCTAGTCTTGGACAGCGCAGTGGTAGTACATTGTATAAACAGGGGAGGCTCCAAATCGCGCATCTAAATCATGTCATGGTAGCCATCTTCTCCCTGGCGGCCAAGTTCAGTTGGCACCTCTCCTCCACCCATATAGCTGGAGTGAGAAACGTCATAGCAGATGCTCTATCCCGATCAGTACCTCTAGAGTCGGAATGGTCACTGGACAACAGTTCGTTCCAATGGATTCTTCAGAGAGTTCCAGGCCTACAAGTGGATCTCTTCGCATCCCAAACCCCCAAGCGAACCACAAACTCCCATGTTATGTGGCCCCCACCAACCTGGACCCTCTGGCCTATGCCACGGACGCCCTGGCCCTAGACTGGAACAACTGGGAGAAGATTTATGTCTTTCCTCCAGTGAATCTTCTCATGAAGGTACTGAACAAACTCAGGACATTTCAAGGGTCAAGTGGCTCTAGTAGCCCCAGACTGGCCGAAGAGCAATTGGTACCCTCTAATTCTGGAACTGGGTCTTCGCCCTCTTCGGATTCCCAGTCCCAAGCTCTCCCAGTCAGTACAAACGAAGACTGTGTTTCGCTTCCCTCAGGAATTCTCAAAAACCCTAACTTATGGATTTCATGAAGTTTGCAGCGAAAAGGGATGCGAATATTGACCCTCAAAAATATTCTCTTCTTGGAATCCGATAAAAGGGATTCAACTTTGAGACAGTATGATGCTGCTGTCAAAAGTTAGCAACCTTCCTAAGAGAATCAGATATTAGAATCATGACAATCAATTCAGCTATATCCTTTTTTCAGATCGTTATTCGAAAAAGGCTTAGCAGCTAGCACCATTACGACAAAACAAGTCAGCCTTGAAAAAAGAGTTTTTCAATTTGGTTTCAACATAGACTTGACAGACTCCTACTTCTCGTCTATTCCCAAAGGCTTGTGCTAGGACTTAGACCTTCTGTAAGGCCTACGTCAGTATCATGGTTCTTAAATGATGTTCTAAAGCTGGCTTCAGAAACTGATAATGACACATGTTCATTTATAATGCTCTTAAGAAAAAACTTCTATTTTTATTAAGCTTGGCCTCAGGAGCTAGAATTTCAGAACTGTCGGCATTATCCAGAGATCCGGATCATATTCAGTTCCTTCCCACAGGGGATGTGCTACTTCTCCGGAACGTAGTTTTATAGCTAAGAATGAAGATCCTTTGATGAGGTGGGAACCATGGAAGGTACTACCCCTTCCCACAAGATATATCTCTTTGCCCAGTATCGACCTTACGAGCCTTTCTGTCTAGGACCTCCTCATCCTCATCGGGTCCTCCTCTTTATGAGAGAAAAAGGTGGTACTTTATCTATTAAAGGCATCAGGCAGCTAATCTTGTACTTTGATTAAAACAAGCCAATCCTGACTCTTTTCCAAAAAGCACATGATGTCAGGGCAGTAGCCACCTCAATTAACTATTTTCCAACATATGAACTTCGATGAGTTGAAAAAATATACTGGATGGAAATCGCCGACAG
>NC_087210.1:71271459-71323928 GCF_015104395.2 Macrobrachium nipponense
AAAAGGAAATTGTTCAATTCAGTAGATGATACTCTCTTTATGTCAGCCACTATAAGGAAAAGCCCAAATGACTTCACCTATCACCTGAGGTCAACGAAATATATAGTCTATATATATCAGCGCATACATAATTTTAGAAAAACAACAGTTAACCCACCCTTAAAAGGTCAACCACGTCATATGACGTGTTGCAGAAGTCGTCCCACACATGTTGTTTACGTCATGTGACGTTCTTAAGTTTTTAAATTTGCGCGCCTTCATAGCTTATTGTATCGATATTATTTCTGTCTACTTAGTGCCTTATTAGTGGTCTTGCTGGCGTTTGGCTCTGCTCGTCTTACATTGTATGTGTCAAGGACGCTTTTTCTTTTTCCCTATTTTCATTGTAACAATCATCAAGTCTTGTTCTTACTTCCATCCGATAGAGCATTTCCGCGGCCTTTCCGCCGATGTATAACACATGCAATTCCATTACTTGTACGCTTATTATATCTAAATGAATGTCTGTAAGAAAACACAAATTTACCATCTCGGAGTCATTTCTGTTTGCGGTGCGAGACTGCACTACATATCCGTCCGCACCTCCTGTCTATGTCAACCATTTGTCTGTAAATAAATCTCATACGGGCTGCTCTGTGAGCAAGAGCCCGTGCTGGCACAAGGCCAGCTTAATCTTAACCAACAACAAATAAATCATCAGTACCCAGCTACCTGTCTTAATCTCGGTCCTCACAACTGGTGACCTCCCGGAGTTGGTGACAACAAGCGGTTTAGGCCCAGCCTTTAACGGACTAAATACGGCCGCTCACCTTCAGAGAACCTTTAACGGACTCAATACGGCGCCCACAGTTTAGGTCTCTGAAAACTCCACTGCGCCAGGACGACCCAACGCCATTAACGGAACTAATCACGGCACTGCTTCCCAGCTGTTTTTGTTTTGGTTGTTTATTTCTTCGAGGACGGGTAGTTCTGGGTGCTGGTCACCCAACACAAAATTCAGGCGGTGGTTCAAAAGAAAACTTCCATCCGACGTCGCGGCCTCCTTTGTCTCACCTGGGGGACGCCCAGATTATCTTCTCGACCCGCCGCAACTGCGGGCCTCCCTGGTTTTTTCCCCCGGCGCCATTGCCGCACCTGCGAGTCCCCAGACGAAATCCCTGCCTGCCGGCGCCGCTGCTACACCCAGGGATGTGCTTTACCCACCCGACGTCGCTGCCTGGGCCGCCTGCCGACCCACTGTGCTATAAGCAGACGTGCTTTACCCACCCGACGTCGCTGTGGGCCTCCCCTGCCTGCCGACCCCGTTGCTACACCCAGGGATGTGCTTTACCCACCCGACGTTGCTGTGCCTGCTTCCCCTGCTGCCGACACCTGCTGCTATAAGCCAGGGACGTGCTTTACCCACCCACCCGACGTCGCTGCCTGCTCCCCTGCCTGCCGACCCCGTGCTACCTCCGGGACCTGTGCTTTACACCTGACGTCGCGTCGCCTGTGGGCCTCCCCTCCTGCCTGCCGTCGCTGACTGCTACCCAACCCGAGGGACTGCTGCTTTACCACCCGACCCGCGTCGCTGCCTGTCCTCCCCTGCCTGCCGACCCTGTTGCTACACCGAGGGACCTGCTACGCCGACGTCGCTGCCTGGTGCTTTCCCGCTGCTGCCGACAACTGCTGCTACTAAGCAGGGACGTGCTTTACCCACCCGACGTCGCTGCCTGTGGGCCTCCCCTGCCTGCCGACCCCGTTGCTACACCCAGGGATGTGCTTTACCCACCCGACGTCGCTGCCTGTGGGCCTCCCCTGCTGCCGACCCGTTGCTACAAACCAGGACGTGCTTTACCCACCCGACGTCGCTGCCTGTGGGCCTTCCCCTGCCGCCGCCCCGTTGCTAACCCAGGGGTGCTTTACCCACCCGAGCGCTGCCTGCTTCCCCTGCTGCCGACTGCTCATAAGCCAGGGACGTGCTTTACCCACCCGACGTCGCTGCCTGTGGGCCTCCCCTGCCTGCCGACCCCGTTGCTACACCCAGGGATGTGCTTTACCCACCCGACGTCGCTGCCTGTGGGCCTCCCCTGCTCCGCCGACCGCTGCGCTACACCAGGGATGTGCTTTACCCACCCGACGTCGCTGCCTGCTTCCCCTGCCTGCCGACCCCGTTGCTACACCCGAGGGGACCTGCTTTACCCACCCGACGTCGCTGCCTGTGGGCCTCCCCTGCCTGCCGACCCCGTTGGCTACACCCAGGGACGTGCTTACCCACCCGACGTGCTGCCTGTGGGCTCCCCTGCCTTGCCGACACGTGTGCTATAAGCCAGGGACGTGCTTTACCACCGACGTCGCTGGCCGTGGGCTCCCCTGCTGCCGACCTGTTGCTACAGCCCAGGGACGTGCTTTACCCACCGACGTCGCTGCCTGTGGGCCTCCCCTGCCTGCCTTGCAACCCCTGTGCTACACCCAGGGAGGTTGCCGCCTGTGGGCCTCCCCTGCCTGCCGACCCCGTTGCTACAACCGGGGACCCTGTTTACCCTTTACCCCCCGACGTCGCCTGCCTGTTGGGCTTCCCCTGCCTGCCGACACTGCTGCTATAAGCCAAGGGGACGTGCTTACCCACCCGACGTCGCTGCCTGTGGGCCTCCCCTGCCTGCCGACCCGTTGCTACACCAGGGATGTGCTTTACCCAACCCGACGGCGCTGCCTGTGGGCTTTCCCCTGCCTGCCGACACTGCTGCTATAAGCCAGGGACTGCTTTACCACCCACCCGACGTCCTGCCCCTGTGGGCCTCCCCGTGGGCCTCCCCGACCGCCTGACCCCGTTGCTACAAACCGAGGGACCTTTGGCCCCCTTTTTTTTTTTTTTTTTTACCCCCCCCGACGGTCGCTGCCTGGGGTTCCCTTCCCCCTGCCTGCCGACAGGGACTGCTGCTATAAACCCAGGGGACGTTGCTTTACCCCCCACCCGACGTCGCTGCCTGTGGGCCTCCCCTGCCTGCCGGGACCCCGTTGCTACACACAGGGATGTGCTTTACCCACCCAACGTCGCTGCCTGTTGGGCCTCCCCTGCCTGCCGACCCCTTTGCTACAGAGGGACCTGCTTTACCCACCCGACGTCGCCTGCCTGTGGGCTTCCCCTGCCTGCCCACACTGCTGCTATAAGCCAGGGACGTGCTTTCTTAACCCACCCGACGTCGCTGCCTGTGGGCTCCCCTGCCTTGACGAACCCGTTGGCTACACCCCAGGGATGTGCTTTAGTTACCCACCCGACGTCGCTGTCTGTGGGCCTCCCTGCCTGCCGACCCTGTTACTACACCGAGGGACCTGCTTTACCCACCCGACGTCGCTGCCTGTGGGCTCCCTGCCTGCCGACCCCGTTGCTACACCGAGGGACCTGCTTTACCCACCCGACGTCGCGGCCGCACACGTTGGGCCTGCTCGGCCCCCTGAGTCGCTGCCTGTGGGCCTCTTCAAACCCTCGACGCTGCCGTTATTCCTCCTGGGGCTCGCTCGGCCTTCCCTGACGTCGATGCTACACCTGTGAACCTGCTCACCCTTCTGACGCCGCCGCCTGCAGTCCTCCTCGGCCTACCGACACCGCTGCCACGCCTGTGGGCCTCCCCTGCCTGCCGACGCCGCTACCTGTGGGTTTTTTCTCGACCTGCTGACGCCGCTGCTCACCTGTGGTTTCCGCTCTGCCCGCGGGACGCCGCTGCCGCACCTGGGATTCCCACGGCCCGTCCCCACCACACACAATGCAGCTCTCTCTCGCAGTCTTGGTCGCCCGGCATACAGTAGAACCCCCAGGCTACCGCCAGGGGAGGCATCCTGTCGATCAGCCAAAACCGAAGGACTATACTCGAGGACGCCCCCACATCAAGTGCCACAACGACACGGGGTCGCACCCTGCCTCCAAGATTGTCATGTAATTTGTCATCCAATAATTACTCCATAATCATTGTCTTGGGGCGGAGTATTTGTAAGGACAACGCTTTTTCCCTATTTTCATTGTAACCAATCATCAAGTCGCGTTGTTCTTACTTCCATCCGATAGAGCATTCCGCGGCCTTTCCGCCGATGTATAACACATGCAATTCCATTATTTGTACGCTTTATTATATCTAAATGAATGTCTGTAAGAAAACACAAATTTACCGTCTCGGAGTCATTTCTGTTTGCGGTGCGAGACTGCACTACATATCCGTCCGCACCTGTCTATGTCAACCCATTTGTCTGTAAATAAATCTCATACGGGCTGCTCTGTGAGCAAGAGCCCCTGCTGGCACAAGGCCAGCTTAATCTTAAACAACAAACAACAACGTAAATAAATCATCAGTACCCAGCTACCTGTCTTAATCTCTGGTCCTCACATATGAACAGCGCGGGGGAGGGGAGGTAAGGGTGGCCTAGGAGGTTGTTAGAAATGTCAAACCAGCTAATCCTGTGTGGCAAAGGATTGGTGGTGATAATTTTTTGCCGCAAACATTCGATTTTGATGAAAGTATATCAGGAATAAAGTTTTTTTATTCTGCTTTTAATGATTCTTTAATGTAACTGATTGTAGAGAGATCCAATCGTTAATTTCATGTTATGAAATGGGGTAATATATGAAGCGAACACTCAAGGGAACAAGAGTGGTATGACATTGCAGTACCAGAGATGAGAAATTTCTTTGCTTTCGTTATGCTTATGGGTATTGTCAGGAAGAGCAATCTTCGACATTATTGGGTCACTGATCCTCTCCTGAATACACTAATGACATATCAGAACTGCATACTGAGGTAAGGGTTTTTTCTAGATGGCATCATGTCACTAAGTTAGCTGGTATAGCTGAGAGAGAGAGAGAGAGGAGCTAAGTGTCGGAGACTCTCAACACATTCACTGAGTTTTTGGGCATATTCAATCAAGTGCTGCTGCGCTTCTCTTTATAGCTTCCGATTGTAGAATTTGTAGGAAACGCACTGCAACCGATGCTGTAAACTTGGCTTACATGATAAGGTTAAAATATCCTGTTATGATGTTCGTGATTCTCGGCAATACCAATATAACTTTAAAATGTTGATACATTTTAAGTATTGTGTAATGAATATGACCAATATACAATAAAAGACACGGTGGTAAGATAACGTCTTGGCCGAAAGTTAAATGGAACCTTAATAAACAAACATATTACAAGTGAGACAACAATCTTCATTACAACGATATAAACTGCTCAGATTTTTTTTTTTTTTACTCCGTGTGTGTGTCTTTCTCCAACCATACCTAATAACTCCGCCCACCAAACGAACTCCAGAGTTTATTGGTGGAACTCTTGCAAGCAGAGAGGAGTTCCCCCCCCCCCCCATCTCCCTCAGTAAACACTGTTACCATGTAATTTTTCGAAGTCTCTAAAGACGGTGTAACAGGAAAACCTGTGTCCAACTGTACAATACCTTATTTATTTCCCCGTGGGAGTCGGGGCAGTGCTGCTGTTGTGAAAGGATGTCGCAGTCAGTCAAGTATTTATCTCACGATTTCATTCTGATTTTTTTGGACCTGTACAGGGCACTACCGTGCTTTTGGAAAATACTAAGTTCGGATTATTCCAATCCAGTAAAAAGACAAGCAGCTTATGAGCAATTACTGGAATTATGTAAAAACAAATAGATAAAGATGCAAACAGCTTTTGTGAAAGCCAACACTGCCAGCCTTTCATGGTATCTTTTGACTAATAATAATGATTGGGTTTTCACAATTAATTTGTAAAACATTTTAAAGGATAAACGTGGCGATAAAAACATTAACATTCTTAAACGACTGTGAATTTCACTAGTAAAACATTTGAGAGGAAATCTGTCCATAGTGATCGATATCACACCTTTCATCGATATTCAAATTCATTCATCTCCAGAGTCAATTTAGATTCCTGTTATACGAAGTAAAGTATGTTTAAGAATGATGCATTCCATATCACCTGATGATGAGAGGGAGAGAGAGAGAGAAAGAGAGAGAGAAGAGAGAGAGAGAGAAGAGAGAGAGACGAGAGAGAGAGGAGAAACATTTTGAAATGCAGGTAAAACTTTGCGTTGGTTAAATAAAATGAAAAAGCTGAAAAGCATATTGTATATTCAGAGGTCCTCCTAAACTAAGTGAATGGATTCCGTTACCCGATTACTGTACCTGAAGCAGCAATAAAAATTAGGAACACCCCAACCATCATCAATCATTCTTAAATAATTTCTATAATCTTCCGGGTTATTTTCCTTTAATTCTTTCATTTAAGTCATATGGTAAAACCTCTCTTTATTAGCCATGGTTTCACCCATACTTTACAATTTTTCTTGCATATTTCATGCTCGTATTCGTCTTGCAGGAGTGCTATAAAAAATATCATTATTGCACTTATCTTCCTTTTACTTGGTGCCATTATTAAAAACACTCACCATATTTTTTTTCAGGGACACTACAGGACTGACAGGAACACGGCCACTGCATATTAGCTCTGCCCTCTCAAAATATGCGTAGAGCAAATCCTCTGCGTGTATGGGCAATACCCAAGCGGACTGGAGCGCGCGCTAATCCCGGCAGGACAAACCCCAAGCCAGTCGCGTATGTGTATGGCCGCCTTAAGGACGAGGTGTGTGATATCTGCAGAATGGAGGAGGACAGCACTAAACACTTATTCAGGTGTAAAATCATACGAAAAACAGATCATGACATTACTATAAAGACCCTGAAATCCCCCAAAGTAAATTGAGGGAATATAATAAGGTTAGGCCTAAAATTAAGAATGTTGTTAACCTGGAAAGCGATGGATGTAAAAGCCAGTAGCAGTTAAAAAGAAAAAGAAATGAAATGGGAGGGTTAAAAGTAAAGGGGAAATATTTTTCTGGTTATTGTTACTGAAAAGGGTAATGGACAAACGTCAAAATAAACACTTTGAGGTACTATAAAGCAAAGTAAACTAGATACGAGTAAAATTGTAAACAAAGTAATAACGCTTTGCACCGCATGAGACTAGTGTAGTGTGGCTAAATGCGCCCGCAACTGTGTTTGTGGGATGATCACTTAGGAAGTTAGGACCAGGAACCAGAACACCCAACACTAGTAACTTGACATTGAGTAAAACTGTAACATTGAGAAAGAAAAATGTAATAAAGACATTTTTTGATACTGTTAACCTACTATCGATTCTTCCGTTGGGTTTCAGTATACCACCTCGTTTATAAATAACATTCATCTATGATGCAATTATCGGTTGAATTTATGCCCGCTTTCTTTATTTATTTACACGGAAAACGGAAACGTTCCCTACGAGGTTATAAAGGAAACTATCCTTGACCTGAGAAATGAATGTATATATTTGTTAAAATATTTATTATTATAAAAAGGAAATATTATTTACTCTATGGTTATATAACTGATCTAATCAATGACCAATTACAAAAAATCGCAAAGATAATAATAAATCAAATAGAACGTTACCAATACAGGACTAGTTAACGCGCGTGGCACACCAGGGAGGACCGATGATGACATGTTTTGAAGTGACGTTTGTTTACAAGTTGTCCACCTATATGACGTCTAGTCTGTAGATTAGCAGGGATCACGTCAACGCCTTGAAACGCTGTCGCAGCAAGGGAAAAACGCTGAGGTATTCTTGTGGGATAATTTGGTAATGAATACGTTGCGGCAGGCGTAATATAAATGCTTCTGGAGAAATCGAATAAAGTTTAGGATATGTAGTTTAGCAGCTGTAGTTTAGGTAAGGTACCTAGCTTGGTACCTTAGGTATTCCTCAAGGTGTACTAGTCTGAGGTACAGGATAGGTTACATACTACCTAGGTATTTCTCCGAAGCCCGCAAAACTACCTAATGAGCTATGCCTATGAATTCTTACTTAGGTACTATATTTCAGAATAGGTAAATGAATAGGCTAGCCTACCTAGTACTACTAGCTATACCTAGTAGCCTAGTAGGTATGAAAATGAATAATGTCTTGGGATTTTGTCTTGGACGTCTGTATTTTAGTAAACCCTTCTGGGTAAGAACTAGGTAAGTAGTATTTTTTTATTACTATGTAGACCATAGGACTAAGAAAAATGGCAAAGGTTAGAAAAACTAAAGACTACTAGTGTAAAATACCAAATGGTCGGCCTCTATCCAACATGTCCTGTAACCCAGGGTAGACATTAGTCAAGAGCCAGTGTCCGTTTGAGCAACACCTCAAACCTCTACTTTCCTCTTGAAATACGCATACCTATTGGCAAATGGTGACAATAACACAGTTTCCTCTAATCATATAGGGTAAAAAACCGCATGGTACAGGGGTGGACCATGTACAATCAACTTGAACAACCCTCCAAAAAGTACATTATAACGCGTCCTGACATCGGAGATGGGCATCAGTCGCGACTTGTTGTTGGTGAGAAACAGAGCTAAAGACCTCTACTCCAGTGTCAGGGCGCGTTATAATGTACTTTTCTTGGGGTTGTACACATTGATCGTACATGGTCCACCCCTGTACCATGCGGTTTTTTACCCTAGTAGTGTAAAATACCAAATGGTCGGCCTCTATACAACATGTCCTGTAACCCAGGATAGACATTAGTCAAGAGCCAGTGTCCGTTTGAGCAACACCTCGAACCTCTACTTTCCTCTTGAAATACGCATACCTATTGGCGAATGGTGACAATAACACAGTTTCCTCTAATCATATAGGGTAAAAAACCGCATGGTACAGGGGTGGACCATGTACGATCAATGTGTACAACCCCAAAAAAAGTACATTATAACGCGTCCTGACATCGGAGATGGGCATCAGACGCGACTTCTTGTTGGTGAGAAACGGAGCTAAAGACCTCTACTCCGGTGTCAGGACGCGTTATAATGTACTTTTCTTGGGGTTGTACACATTGATCGTACATGGTCCACCCCTGTACCATGCGGTTTTTTACCCTAGGTAGGTAACTACTAGTTTTCTGAAATACATGTTTATTCTAAGCTGCTACAACTCTCCCCACCCCATGGGGAGCCAGTGATTTTGAGTTTGAAGGAATGGATTCTCAGATTCTCATGGGTATTTCCCCTCTTGTTAAGATATGGAAAGTTGTAATAGGTGAGCAGGGCATTTTTAGGAGAAAATGAATAGTAGCATTTTTTTTTTTTTTTTATGTCCTGAAATTATTGTATTTGTGATGGATAAAGTACAGAATCATATAAAAACTAGACTGCATTATGTCTTAGCTTTGAGCACAAAGATATAGGGCTAGACAAAATTTATCACACAAGTCAGTAAAATAATTGTATAGGAAAATGAGAAAGAAACCTCTTGAAGCAGCTATCACACATGTTTAATAGCTTTAAGAACATACAAAACAGTAACCATTAGTATGTAGAACATGAACAAACAAAATAATACTGCTCATTTGTAAAGACTTCATAAGTTAATTGTTATGGGTTAGAAAACCTGCCTGTATAGATGTACAAGAGAGAAATATTTGAACCTGATGTCACAATGTAAACAAAATAGCCCAAGGATAATCTTAAAATAAAGTACCTATATGTATTCTTATTATTGCTTCCAATAATTTTTATATAGTAGAAAGATATCCCAAATTCAAGGGGGGGGGAAATAATAAAATAATGGGCCTTTGTTTTAAGAAAAAAAAGAGTAATGATATATTATTACCACTTTAGTCAACCGTAATAGGAGCATACTACTCAGGTAGGCCAACCAAGCCTACTGTAGGCTTCTTACTGAATTATGCCTATCTTACCATACCTTACACAACCTAACCCAGCTTGCCATGTGTTTTTTATTCCTCAAGCCCCATTTGGTCATTACTTGATGTACTGTAATGTGGTTTTACTTTGATTTTGATGGCTAACATTGATCCTTGCTTTAATATTGAAAAATGGAAATGTGGATATAATTAATACGCAGAATTCAGGTTAAAAAATTTGTTTGTGAATCCACAAAATTGGTTATTGATAGCAAAATCAATTATGTTGCAGTTATGGAAGAATATTTGTATGAAAATAGGATGGGATTGGCATTTGTGCTACAAAAGAAATTTAAGATACTGAAAGAAGTTTCATGATCTTAAAATTTGTTGGTTTTGCTCATTTTAAAATTAAAAAAAAAATATAAATTCTGTTTCTCTTGATTTTTGATAGCTGCTTGCTGTATCTTTAATGGTTGGTTATTAGAGTAGCCAGTGTGAAGCCTCTTATTGGTGTTTTTATGTGAAGAACTGAAGTGATTTGCACCAACAGGAGTGGTAAAATGTGCTAAAAATCACCAGAAAAGCAGATTGGGAAATATGTTTCTTATCTGTTTACTCTGGTACAGTTACAAGAAAGACTATGAGTAACAACCTAGCATGCTGGGATTTCCCCCTGCTATCCTTAACTATATCTATGGCAGAGAACCCTTGTTTCTCTTCCTCCTTCCACAGGCATAGCTGGAATAACAAACTGTTATTTAAATTTGAGGCTCGCTTCCAAACCTCACATGTTGCCATTGAGTGTTACACCACAAGAAGAAACTGCAATTGTGCCGTACATGCAACCTAATCTTACATCAAGCTAACCTGTAGGCAGTATGTAAGGATTATTGCAGCATCCTTTTAGCCCCTAGCTGCATCCACCTTATTAACATTTTACCCCCATTTCTGCTTCCTTTCTTCCATCCTCTGTTCACTGTTCATAGCGCAAATGTGGGATTTCCAACCAGTTTCACCTTTAGTTTCTTGTATTTCATCTCATTTATTGTTTGGATCTCTTTATTTTGCTGTCCAACCACTCCAACTCTTCCTTTTCAGTGTCTTAAGTGCTGAAGAGGCAAAAGTGTCACCATTTTGGCTTTTAAATCTAATTTCCTCCTTTTCATTCAGCACTATAATCAGATTCTCTATTGGTATTAGTATCTGGTTTGAATGTAGTGATTTTTTAATGTTGTTTTCAACATTGCTATAATGTGGGTTTTACTTGTATCTAAACATACTGTAATTGCTATACTATTTAAAGTGCTTTTTCCTTGTACATACTACTATCTAAATAATTGTTTTTGCCATTCATTTGATGGACATTCATTTTTTTGTTTCAGGAGCAAGTTTGGCTTATTGCAAGAATGACACAAATTAAAGTTATAACCAGCATGAACTAGTAATTGATAAAAGAATGGAGGATTCTCTTCTTGACGTAGTTGAAGGGGAAGTTGAGATTATACGGGTAAGTTTTTCAATACCCTTAGTTTGAAAAATTGCTGTATTTTGGTAATGCAGTTTATGTTTAACAGTTTATTGTTTTGTCTGGTATTTTCTAAATATGAATTGTCCATAAGAAGAATAGGTTAGTTCTGTACATATGCCTTTCATTTCCATTATTGGGAGGCTCTTTTACCATTTTAAGTTGTCATTAAAGCTCTTTTTGCTTATCATTAAGTAACTTTTCGGTTCCCTTGTATTTTTTGATGACTGCTCATAAATAAACTTTTTGCTGTTTCTGAATTTTTTTCATGAGTAAGTGCAAGTGTTTTAGTTAAACTTTTTCCCTTTAATTATTTAGTGTTTTGAGTATCTTATGGTTTACTCAGAAGGTTTTATTGTTGCATCTCATCCCTAGTCATATAAATGGGATTGTATGTTTTAAGTACTGTAATTTTGTGTATTATTTTATGACAGACTTACCTGTTTCTGGGTTTTGGGTGACATCTTGTATCATACTGGGTTTTGGGTGACATCTTTTATCATACTGGGTTTTGGGTGACATCTTGTATCATATAAATTGCTGGTATTAGACTAGGCATTGTTTTTATATTTTTTGATAAGTGTAATGCATTGCGCATAGTATGGTAACTACGTATAAGATAATGCCTTTTTATCATATATTGCCCCAGTGTATATGAACTTTAATAGTTTTAATTGCATATTATGAATATGGAGCATAAGTAGTTAAGTTTCAAGGAAAGGATTCACCAAGGCTTAGGCAGAATCCAAACTCATGGTGTCTATTTTATAATGAGTTCTGTAACAGATCAGGTACCTGTATAGAATATCAATTGATGGGAGGGAACTTGGGTTTTCTATGAGTAGCAATTGTGAGAAGAATATCCATATCTCAGAATTGGAGCATAAGTTGTTTTTTTTTTTTTGTGGTCAGATAACTATGGCATCTCGTATTGAACTTTCTCTTTACTCCTGTAAATTTAATACTTAATTTTCCTCATTCTCTCTCCTCCAGTAGATTTCATAGTAAACTGGCGCTTAATTTTCTTCAAGTACCCAAAAATCTTCCATCAAATCCAGCTTAACTGTCATGGATGTAATCGAATCCAGCTTGACTGTCATGGATGTAGAGTCCTAGCTATTAGCATTGGAAAACTTGTCATAGTAATTATTATTGTTATTATTATCATAAAATTGTTTCTTGAGACCACTGAGTCAATTTTATAGAATTTTGCCAGAAGAATTTGTCCACTATTGTGCTGGTCTGACAGTGGAGCACAGGCTTGTGGATTGTGTGTGAATTTTATCTTGTTCATATGCGGAACAAACCCTCAGTCTTGACAGTAGGATAAATCTTCTCACGCCAGCTGGAAACTGGTTAAAACAATAAAAAATTGTAAGCAAGACAATGGCTACAGAAGGGAGAACTCAAGAAGGAAACAGAAGGAATGCTAACAGCAGTACAAGATCAGGCCCTAAGAACCAGACTATCTCACCTATGTGCATTAAGTGCAATATGAAAAACGAGACCATAAACCACATTACAAGTGAATGTCCGACGCTTGCACAAAACCAGTATACAAAAAGAGGCAAGATTCAGTAACAAAAGCTCTCCACTGGAGCCTTTGCAAAAGACACCAGCTAGCTTGCGGTAATAATTGGTACAAACACCAACCTGAGGGAGTGATAGAAAACATCTGGCAAAGATCCTCTGGGATTTTGGTATCAGAACAGATAGGGTGATACATGCAAATAGACCAGACATAATATTGATTGACAAAATAAAAAAGAACGTATCACTCATTAATGTCGCAATGCCATGGGATACCAGAGTAGATGAGAAAGAAAGAGAAAAAAATCAATAAGTATCAAGACCTAAAATAGAAATAAGAAAGATATGATATATGCCAATGGAAATCATAGGAAAACTAGGCATGATCCCAAGATCCCTGAAAGGGAACCTGGAAAAGCTAGATTCTGATGTAGCTCCAGGACTCATGCAGAAGAGTGTTCTACTAGAAATTGCACATAATGAGAAAAGTGACGGACTCCTAAGGAGGCAGGATGCAACCCGGAACTCCACACTATCAAAACCACCCAGTTGAATAGGATGACTGATAGACAAAAAAAAAAGCAATATAAAAATATGAACAGGAGCCTGAGAATGTTATGTTATGAACATATGACGTTATGCATCTGCAGTACCTGCAGCAAGATTACAGTATTTATCCTTGGATTCTCATCAGAGTATAAGAAAGCAAGAAATACTATGACTACCTTGGAAGGTCAGTAGTACTCAAAAGCAGAACATATATTATACTAGCTTTCTGTTAATTTAAGAACAGGTTTATTTAGGCCTAGGAATATTAGTAGAATCAGTCACATAACTTTTTGGCAACTCATGGTCACCTTGGTAAGCTGATGAACAGGATGAAGTCCTGGTCACAGACAGGACTAAACATACATATTCAGACTTGTAAGTAGAGGTTTTAGGAACAGTTTGGATTACATGAAGACTGAAAGATCTTGGGGTGACATTTGTCACCCAAATGTGGCCTACTTTAGGGACTATGAAAATATGATGGGGAGACACTTTGCAAAGCAGCCTGAAAAATTCTTAGCTGTTTAGAGAAAGGGAAACTGCAGATCTTGATTCATGCCAAACATTGTTATGTTTTGCCATACATCCTTAGTAGAAACCAGAAAGTATATTGTCATTGTGAACTTGTCCTCTAGAAGGTGACTCAAGAGCTTTTGAATACATACTTCTTATTTTAGCAATGATTAACTCTGAAACTCTGAATGAACTGAGCTCATTGTTTCTGTTGTGGATAAAAGAATTTTGGCCTGTTGATTCATTTAAGTACTTCTTTCCATTGATGTACAGAATGCCTTTCTTCCAGTTTATCCTTAAGTTTTTTTTTTAATTGTACACCTCACTTTTCAAATGATGGTTAGTGAAGATGGTAATTAAAGTATGAATACAAATATGTAAGTTTTAATAACATCAACTTGTTAAGAGCCTCTTTTTACTGGACTGTATTATATAATTATGAACAGGACTTATGATAACTTTCTTCCAGAGTGCCTACAGTGAAGAGTTTACTGACCTAAGAGAGCAAGATGTTTGGAAAGTACCTCGTCCTCCTGAAGTTAGTTTGAAACTAGGCCCTCATCATTCTCAAGGTGGCACTCTACATTCTCATGTCCATGTAGTGCTTAGGATAAAAACAAATGAAAAATATCCATGGGAAGCACCAGAAATTATATTAGAATCCAACTCTGGCCTTGCTCACAAAGAAGTCAGTGAGTTGGAATTCAAGCTGAAAAATATCGCTGAAAACTTTGCCCAAGATGGAATGGTAGTTATGTTAGAGCTTTGTCAGTGCACTCAGGTTAGTTTTAGTATATGTAATTATATTAAACATTTAGTTCTGTCATTGTGTGTTTTATATTCATGCATTTCTGCTGGGATTTAAAATTTGTTTTGTTTTACAAATATGCAAACCCATCTACTTGAGTTTAGCATCTTTATTATAGGCATCCCTGTACAATATATGTGCTTATAATTGTTCCTGTAGTTATACCATACACTGTGCCAGTGAAGCCTGTGATGTTGATCTTTCTTGTGGTCCTGTTAGTGCTGTAAATGCTATCTTGTCGCCACATGGACTGAAAGAACACGCACGTTTCCATACACACTGTTATTTGGGTTAGCCAAAATAAGCTCAATGTAGTACAGCTGCTGTATTATGGTTAGACTTCATTACTGGACCAGAGCTTAGAAAGTAGGCTGCTAGCTGTGTGCAAAAACATTTGTTTTCTTCTGACAAGGATTGCTACATTGTAGTTAGATTTAGTTTCATGGCCTTTTAACTTATCTGAAAACAGTGGGTTACCCAGGTTCAGTCTATCCACTTAGCGTCTTGTTTTATCCATAAGGAGTTTGTTTTAGCCAGAATTGACTAGCTTCCAGCTTGAATTTTCCTGTGGGAGTGTTGAGGTTATCCATGTTAAACGCAAAAATCTATCCAACTCAATGTTACTAACTCGCTGTTCCTAGAAGACTGCCGCAGGTCCAATCATTCACGGCCTACATTCCTTGTGATGACGTCATGGCATGTCACGTGACGTACCACGTGATACATGCGCACAGATTGTATAACGAATATACATATACAAAATTAAATCTTTTATTTAGCTGCATATCTTACGTTATATGCAGAAACACTAACAACCCAAACCTTTCCTTACTTGAGCAAGGTTGTATTTATCATCACTTGATCTTGTCATCACACATACCAGACCAAGTAGGATTAGGGCAGTCCAGGTGGGGTTCAACCACAGTCAGTTGCCAGAGATTCCTCTCACCATAGGAGTAAATCTCCAATAAAAGGCAATTGCTTTTATTTCTGTAGAAAAAATATCAAATTTTAAAAGTATGGTAATTTGTATTTTTCTTAGGTATAGGTATATGTAATTATTTTTATTATTATTTCATTTAACGAAACCTGTTCACATGAAACAAGAACACAGGGGACATTGACTTGAAGTGCAAGCTTCAAAAGATTGTTGGTTTCAACTTCCCACCGCAGACCCCACAATGCAGTAGTAACTGATCATGATACAGAGCCAGTGATTTTTCATCGCCGTGGGGGAGGTGTAAACTTACGACATCTGAATGGCATTCCATGACGCTAGTCACCATACAATATATTCTCTGTGGCTAAAGGAAAAAGTGCTTGGTGACAGTGAGTGAGTGAAGGGTATTCCCTCCTTCGCACACCCCATAACCACCAGTAAACTACCTTGTTACCAAATTCAGTGATTATGTCCATTAAGTGCTGAAGGATATATGCTATAAAATTTTGTGGTTGTATACCTATGAAAGATGAAAATTACTTAAACAATTGATATTTTGCAAACAAATGTTAAATTATTGACAAATCTTGCATTATTGTATAAACATTACTAAAACCTGTGAATGAGAGAATGTATTATTTTCTTCTGTTAAACATATTTGTTAATAACTATAACTGTAGATGTTATAATTAGAACCCTACATGGGTGTAAGATTCTGTGCATAAAACAGATGCAGTATTTGTTAAAATGATAGGATTATACCTGTGAAACAATGAAAAAATTCAAAGAAATGCCCTTCAGCCATCTTACTGGCAGACTTTGGATGCCATCATGCTTTGGAAGTGTAGGAAAAAGGTTTAAATGCAAGTGAGAGTTGGTGATCTCCTTCTGTTAAGGTCTCACAGCTGTTAGTCAACACTAACAAAACAACTAAGAATTTAGTGCATGGTCTGGCTTTCTGAGACTGTCAAAAGAGCCATTTGTGCAGTGGTTTATATCTGTTGAAATGAATATGTATTGGTGATATTTTCTGTATATCTGTTACGTACTAGTATTATGATAACTGCATCCAATTTTAACTTGCCACATTCCTCTGAGATTAATGTTTTGTTGACGTATGTTTACAGAGTTTTCTTAGTGAGCATGCGAGACCTTACTCTGATAGCATATATGATGAAATGATGGCTGGTAAAGCAGCCCGAAAGCAAGCTAATGAGGAAGCAAAGCAGAAGAGTCGTCGCCAGAGAGAGCAGCAAGAAGAGGAGCAAAGAACTGTGAATCAGGAGGAAGTTGCAAGGTATCTTGCTCAGTATTTTTTCAGAGGTTTACCCTTAGAATCATTCTCACTGTTATGAGAATTATTCTTTCAAGTACAGTGATGATGTTTTTATGATGCAAAAGTTCAAGTATGAAGCTAGGTGCATGCCAGGATAATTATAGTTGTTGCAGTTTAGGATTAGCTCTGCCCTCTCCTGCAACTATTAGTAAGTAATTTTTATGTAGTGTATAATGTTTACATGGCCTATATTATTGAGATTATCCTTTTGGTTTTTATTTGTTTTCTTTCATTTTCCTCTGTTTGACTTAAATGTAAATGTTTGGGTTTTGGCAATGTAGTAAATCACTAAAATATTCTGTGATTTGAGCTACATTGTGCTGTTGCATTGCATAGCAGATATTTATTTCTCAAGATGATGTGCATGTAAAGTCATGAACTGATGTACGTACTATTTTTTTTCTTTATTTTCAAAGGGTTAAAGAGGAATTAAAAGAAGCTGAACGTCAAAGGAGAGAACGAACTCGAATGATGCTGAAAGACATATGTCAAGAGAAACCTTCAGGTGCTGAAACATGTGACTCTCCAAGTCATAGACGGTAGGTTATTTTTTATGTATATATGTATTTGGATGTCCCTCCACTTTGTAAGAAATATTGCATTGCAGTAGACAGCAGCTTGGTGTTAATCTCAAACAATTGTACATTGCATAAGGAAAAGAGCATTCATGAAAGTTTTCATTATGATTTAATATAGGGAATATTTGAAGATAGATTTTTGCTGTTAGATAATAATAAAATTAGGTCTTGTATTCATGGAAATTTTAGAGTACAGGTATTTGCAATCCATGAATAACCAGCTTGATGTACAGTAAAAGGTTTAGGAGCATTTAGTCAGAAAAGTAATACATATGAAAGTTGTAGGACAGAGAACTGTTGGAAGTTCCACAAAATAAAGGATAAAGGGCACAATGAAGACCATCAATAGAATATGAAGACAGTTGAGAGAAATAGATATACTATGCCTAATCCCATAAAAGGAAAATTTGATGTAAAAGCATTTACTTTATTGATAATTATGTTAGCATGGTGTGTGGTCGTGAAAAAATTTCTTGATGAGCTCCTGTGTAGCCAGAGTCCAGAATTCATGAATTTTAATTTTACTGATTGTGAGTTCCCTGCTTGGAAAGATGGTATACCGTACCATCTTTAATAGCTTCTTTTGCAAGGAGGCTATAATGTTCTTGATAACTTGAGGATGAGGAATGTAGAGGTGGAAAACAAACATTGGCAATTGGGACTAGTAGATATGATTAGATAAGATAGTAAGGATGTACATTTGTTCAGCTATGACTTGGAACAGGAAGAGATTAATTTGGTAAAATTGAGACTTATCTGCAGAAATAATCAGGAATGATAGAAATTTCTGCCTTGATATGAAGTCATGGTTAAAGGAGATGTGCACTGATTGTCCATGTCCTGTGAGCTAATAAACTGAGTACCAGTTGTTTGTGATGCAGTTTTTAGAAAAGTAGTATTCTCTAGAGGTGCATAGGATGACTTGTGCTTGTGTATGAGACAAATGAAAAGGTGAGAAATTTGTAGTGATATTCTCTCCTGTCAATGTTATTGAAGTTGGATGCTAATGAAGAGATTTTAGATCTAGTTTTTGGGGATGAAAATGTGAAAAAGCTTTATATTTAGTACTGATTCGATTCAAGCATTTTATGATTAATGAGTTTATAATTATGTTTTAACAAGAATAGCAGTACAGAAAAAGGAATAGCCATAGCATCACAGACCCAATGGAATTTACTGGGGCATGTGGAGTGGGATTTTTCTTTAAATGTTTCAAATTGATTTGCCTGGATGTGCTCTGCAAAGTTTAAGCATATTTATGATTAACTGGCTTGTAAAAGATCATCTCTTTTTGTAAAATTACTTTTTGTTCATATGCGAACAAACCTTCGGTCTTAACAATAGGATGATTTCTAGCGCCTAGCTGGATCTGGTTAAAAAACAGATGAAAACAAGGAATCTTGTGATATCTGGCAATGCATGCATAGATAGAGTGAAGAGTAGTCAAAGACCACTCGCCTACGCCACCGCGTCAGTCTTTTCTTTAACTGCCTGGGCGAGAGTCGTGGTTAACCTCTCTTGGCCTTACCGGTTCATTGCCCGTTTCACATGTGTTTAGTGTGTGTGTGTGTTTGGCTGATGTTATGGCTTCTTCTGCTCTTTCTCGGCCTCGTCAACGTGTGTGCCCCGGAATTCCAGGTTTTCCGTGTTCTTGTTTTTTGGCTTCGGCGGCGACTGAAGCACACCAGGGGTCGGGGGTTGGTGTCCTTCGAATTTGTCCCGGAATTCGTGACCAAAACCCATTCCATCACTGAATGACTTTGTGGGTGGTGATGCTCAAGAGCTTTTGTTGTGCCCTGTCTGGGCCCTGTGTTGCAATCTTAAAAGGACTTGGCACCTTAGACCAGGCTGCCACTGACTTTTTGTTAGCACAGGCCGTACAAAGAAAGAGGTGTGTAAGAATACTATCTCTTTTTGGATACGGGAAGCCATCAGACAGGCATACTTCACTCTTGATGATTCCACCACCATGTCTGTGCAGGCTAGAGCACATGACGTTAGGGGTATTGGTCCCTCTCTGGCTTTCAAAAAGAACTTGGCTGTACATAGAGTGCTGAGCGCTGGTACTTGGTTATGCCAGTCCATGTTCACTTCTTTCTATCTTAAGGATGTTGCCCACAGATCTGCGGACACGTTTTCCCTGGGTCCTGTGGTGGCTGCCCAACAGGTTGTGTAACTCATAGGTGCCCTTAACAGGGCACTTTTGTATCTTACCTAAGATGATTGTGTGGATGAGAGAATGAGTGAGTTGGCTGGTCTCCTTCTTTCTCTTGTGCCTTTTCTTCTTCCTTTGGGCGGATTAAGGAATAGACACGTCATTCGCTGGACTGGTCTGATACAGGTGAGTAAGGTAGTCATACTCATAGTGTGGTCGCTTAATATACAAATATCATACCCTCTATTCGGTAGCATATGCTCCACTCCTTTGCAAGGAGGAGTTGGGAGTATTACAAACCCTGGTGTATTGGTTTGCTATTGGACAGTCAAAGTTTCTCTTTGGTTCCCTATACAATGGTTCTCCCATATATTATTGTACGTCACTCAGGGTCTGAGTGGCTAGATATCAATTTATCTAGCTTCTCAACGGGCTTCAGTCACTCTCCAGAAGTCATTTTTTCTGGAAGCTGGACTGGCTGGTAGGCCCCCAGCCAGTCTAGGATGGCTTGTACCTCCCTCCAAGTATGAGTCTATCCTATTGTTAAGACCGAAGGTTTGTTCGCATATGAACAAATGACAAATTTTCTAAGACAATTTGTATTTTTCATAGCTACAAACCTGAGGTCTTAACATTATACTGCCCAAGTCTAGCCACCCCTCTGTGTGTTAAGACATCCTGAGTTGGGAAAGACTGACGCGGTGGCGTAGGTGAGTGGTCTTTGACCACTCTTCACCCGATCTATGCATGTGTTGCCAGATATCACAAGATTCCTTGCTTTCATCTGTTTTTTAACCGGATCCAGCTAGGCGCTAAAAATTATCCTAGTGTTAAGACCTCAGGTTTGTAGCTATGAAAAATACAATTTGTCTTAGAAAATTTGTCATATTTCAGTATCTCAAAATCTATTTGATTAGAATTAAGTATAACTTGAGTACTACTAGTTCAGTATTTTACTTTGCCATGACACTTACAGATTATGGGTCATGAAAGAAGAAAGGCAACTGCTTGTTGGATAGTTGTTTTTTTCATGATTTTATATTTCTTTAAACTAAATTGATTGCAAATTTTGACGATCTTTCATGTGTTCTTTGTTTACAGGATGAAGAATCGCACAGTTTCTGAGTGCAGCTCTGACGGGGGCTCTGGAGAACCCTTGGGCAGCATGTGTTTGAAATTTCCCATCGGAGGAAAGCAGGAACGTGCCGTGACCATAATTGGTTGCATAGCTGAGAGACAGAATCAGGGTTGTAGTATTTTAGAGACTTTTGAAAAGTCAACAGGAGAGCATGGTGTTGTGTATCACTGGGAAGTGAAGCTCAAACGAATAGGCCGTAAAGGAAATCTTTCCAGAATTGGTCAAGAAACCCAATTGGAGGATTTGACTAATAAATTTAGTGTTTTAGAAAAAGAAATGACATCTATTTTGAAGCTCTCTCATGCTAATTTGATCCATTATTGGGGAATGAAAGTGAATGTTCGACAAAATGAAGGTCTTAGTGTTAGTGTTTTACAGGAATATTTACATGGAACTTCCATGAGTTACTATGTTCAATGTCGTATACCAGTGAGTGGTAATATCCTGAAACATATTACAAAAGGAACCCTGGAAGCCCTGAATTATCTTCACATGAATAATGTTGTACATCGAGATCTCAGGGATTCAAGTATTTATCTTGATAACCAGTCTCGTCTAGTCAGAGTTGCAGATTATGGTGCAGAGCGAAAAATTGTTGAAGCAGTAATGGAATTCAACGAATCTTTAAAAGTCCCAGCCAGTTATCCTATATCCCCTGGAAGAGGAGGCAAGAAAGGGGATATTTATAGATTAGGACTTGTCATCCTTTCCTTGTTCCTTGGTGATAGGGTCCAAGTGGTAAGTGAAATACTTATGGTTATTATTTTAGAAAATAGAATGAAGTTATTTTTTAAAAGGAAATATAATTGCAAACACAACCCTACTTACCAACTTTCGACTTAGGAACTTTCAGAGATATGAACAGGTAGAGTCACAAGTTAAAATTGTGTTCACAGCACTCCCCATTGCCATCTGTAAGTTTAAATTTTGCTCTGGATGCCTATTCTGTTAGTAAAAATTTTTGCAAAGAACAGAAGAACATGAGGAAGAAATAGAACCTGTTCCTTTAACCACTTCCTTAATTATCCTAAGTATTCTTGTGATTAACTGCCATGTATATTTTCTCATTACCATTACGAAAATGTTTGTTTATACTCTTAAAATATTCCTACTTATTTCTATCTTCCTAATTTACCTCAGTCTGTGATGAATATCTGTTTTCTATATTTCCCATTTTTATATACTTATTTTTTCTTCTTGATTTAACTCACTCTGTGATGAATATCCATTTTTTATATTTCCCATTTTCTATGTGTAGTTTTTAAAATCCTGGTGTATTATAATTAATTACTTAGGATATTGGAGAGGTAAAAAGAAGAAAAATTTAGATTCAAGTAACATTCAAAATTTAGTATTCCTTATACTTTTCTAGTATCCAAAGTAATTCCTATCATACGGCATGATTTAAAAATGTTCTAAGTAAAGCAATTGGGAAATATAGAAATTGGGTATTCATCACTGACAGTTAAATGGGAAATATAGAAATAAGTATCGTCCCAGTCATAATAGGCATTTTTTTAGTCAAATGAAAAAATTTATAATAAGCTGAAAATTAGTAAATAACTTCTTTAGACTTAAAAATAACATATCAAAAGTCCCAATTAATCTACCTTGAGCTTTGTCCGCTATCTTGGAAAATGGATGCCAAATTTAAGTTTTTCGCTATTTTTTTCAGACCAACTGTTTTCAAAACAGTTGGTCTGAAAAAAATTACTATGAAGTACATAGTTAAAGAATATAAAATCCTCAAAAAAAAAATTTCTATGCATTTTTTCTCTATAAGTGATAGTTTTAAAGATATATAAAATTTTTGTTAGTGCAAAATAAAATATTGGACTCATTTTCCACACCATCCACGAGATAGAGTGCTTAGGTGCTTTTATTTTTAATATGGTATATCCTTGAGAACTAATCCACAAATATTTCTTCTCTCTTCTTTATCATATGGTAGTTCTTAGACTAAAAATTTTTTCCCTTACCGATTTCCTTGGACGTTCCATTTCCGTGGAAGTATGTACATGGTAAAATACTTAATTCCTCTCTATGTGAATCACTGAGATTTCCATTGCTAATTTCCTGTTGTTTCTCATGATGTATTTCTTCTGATTCATGGTCAATTACGTGCTGGTTACCCTCAATATTTTCTAAAGGATGCTCAGTTACACTGCCATTTGTATCGATTGTGGAAATTTCTGATTCATCCATTATTTCTTCTTCATCAGATGGGATAATAGAGTTTGAGCAGGTAACCACTTGACAAGACACACATACAATAGAATTCTTAGGCCCCCTTTCACACAGCTGCACATCAGAACACAATTCTTTTTGCATGTGCAAAATATCAAATGAAGTAACTTATCAGGTGCGGTTGGTAAAGTCGTGGTGGCAGGAACCAAGCCATTGGTTTCTCTTTTCCATCCCCACTGCTTGGTGAGTAATGGATTGCTATGCCAAAGTTGAACCTGGTTATATACACAAAGAAATTGTTGTTTTGAAGCTGCTTCTGTTTTGGGGGAAGTCTTTCAAGTCTTACTTGCTGTTTCCAGTGTACAGTTGCTCTCCTAAAACACTTCAGTTGAATTGAATTCAGATCTTATTCTTCTTCAGTACCTCCATATAGGGCAGTGAGTAGCTTTTCTCCTGTATCAGTCACTGATTTCTGTGTTGGTGACCTGCTGTTAAATACAGTTGCATGTTTTCTTAATTTTTCTCTCTTCTGTAAAATTCTGATATTTGCAAAGTCAGAATGACGAGACAAGGATTGACAGGAGGCAGGTGGAAGAATGGGAATTGTTAACTTTAATGACTAGATGGGAATGCCAAAAATGTTAGGATGGATTAGTGAAGAGGTGAATCACAGACTTCATGAATGAAGAAGTTTTTGGAGAGGTCAGCAAATAGAATATTGTTTAATGAAGCCAAGATTTGAAATGCATGAAAGGTTAGTTGAGCTATTTCATATTTAAGGAAGAGAGATGACATTAAATGCAGATGAAGGAAAACATAAGAATAAACAATATTAAAAGAAAAAAAAATGGAAAAGGATGAGTCATTCTTTGTCTGGCTGGATTTGGGCGATATGAATGGTGATTCCATTGTTGGTAAGTATGAAATTTGATATTGGTAACTGAGAGACTTTTTTTGGAAATTTGACTCCCTTCTACTATTACATTAGGTCGGCATTCAGCACGTGGGTTTTTATGTTATTGGAAATATGAAAATTGTTTTCAATTTTGTATGTGTGATGCCATGTAGTTGTATACGTATATTTACATTATTTTGTTTTTCACCCCAGATTGTGCCTTCTTTACCACCTGATTTGAATGTGGATTTGAAGGACTTTCTCCAGCATTGTCTCGAAGTAAGTGATCAAGACAGATGGACAACTGAGCGTCTCCTTACTCACACATTTGTCAATGAGTTTTCAGATAAGACTGAAAATACTCAAAAGGATGAGAACTCTAGAGAGGTATGTAGCTGTGTTATTATAGATTAGAAATGTCTTTAATTAAACATAACTCTTCTTTTAGGTGCTGAAAACCATGGAAGAATTTTGGCTCTAAATTAGAAATATATTATGAAAGGTTTTCATTCAAATGATTACAACCCCTATTTTTGCTTTTGCCTTATTGTTTTCTTAAGGATAAATAGCAAAGGTTATAATAGCTGCTTGAATTAACTAGATGGTGGATATTGATGGGTATAATTCTTCAGTAATGGCAGTTAAGTTTTATCTATGATAGTTTCTTTCATGATTGAACTTAATTTCATAATAAATATTTAGCAAACCCAGAAGAAAACATTTCCATTCCAAACTATTGCAAATCCGAGAGAATCAGCTATCGAATTACAAAAAGTTAAGGGGAAGTTACAGTTCATTTCTCACCTTTTAATTCTCACCAGAAATTTTACCAGACAGGGGTATTGTAGATGGAGCAGATGATCTTGATCTTCATCCTATTTTTTATTCATATTAGGTGATGAGATAAATGTGCAAATAAGTGGCCATATCCATTGCACAGAAGTAATTGCTATTCAGTCATATAATAAATAACTAAGGGAAAAGATGTTATAGGGTTGGCTGTCTTCTGTGAGACACAGTTAAAATTTTTAGGCATCAGAGAGAAGGCATGATGTAACAGATCATCATATCATTGTAACTTCTTCAACAAAGAAAATTTGATAGGTAGAGCCCTTGACAACCAAAGATTCAGAAGAGAATATTGCTTAGGTCAAGTAGTTGAGTTGCAAGGGCAGATCTGCTTTGCAGTAGCTTTAGTAGGGAAAGCATAGCTGTTTAAGATATCCAAACATCCCTGATATTTTCCAGTTAACAGCAAAGTCCTTTCGGTGATTTATTTGTAGCTGTCACTTAAAATACAAAAACATAAATCCAGGAAGGAGTTTTCAAGAGCTCTTTGACCATATGGTTGCTATGTTAAAGCTTCCAGGACTAGATGGCCAGAGGTGGACATTCACCTTACCCATATAATTATCATGTCTCTGGGAAATTCTGTTGTCCTCCATTGGTTGAATGCTGTATTCCAGATTCATACAAATCAAGAAAGTAATACTTGAAATACATTTCTGCAAGGATTACACAAATAATCCCAATAAGACCATAGATGTTAACTGATTTCTAGTTAAAATATCATATCTTGCTGTTATGTAAAAGTAGTAAACTTAACATCTATAGCATTTATAAAAGATTAAAGAGAACACTGATCTAAATTTTTTCCTGTAGTTAACACAAAAAGTATTAAAAAAAATTGAGGCCAACTTGGTTCCCATTGCCATACCATCAAGTTGTTTATAAAAATTACAATTGACAATAAAATATGATCTGTACAAGACAGAAATGTTATTTTCAATTGCAGAATTAAAAATAAAAAAATGGTGAAAGTAGCACTGTACTTTTTTTTTATGGTTTTTTAGTGTGATAATCACTGATTTATAAGCATGTCGATACAAGTAACCATTGATATGTGGAGTTTTATTTTCAGGGCTGTCAAGACAGGTATGATTCACAAGGAGATGACGACCTCTCATCTGGAGAGGGTGGAGAGCTCTCAAGGGAAATGCCCTTTGATCTTCCTCCAAATCTAAAAGGATTTTCAAGACTTCGCGAAGAGTATGTTTGTCTGGAGTGGCTGGGGAAAGGAGGATTTGGTCATGTATATAAGGTATACTTCTGAGATTACGTATATTTTTTATTGTGCTTACCAGCTTTATAACTCTTTATAAATGGGAAAATTGTAATGCAGTGTGAAAAAATAAGGGGTGGTTATGACTCTTCATGTTGTGGTATTTCTGTTCTGAATTGTGTTGTTTTAGAATGTAAGAGGTCATTTAAACGATTAACTTGTGACATTTATAGTACCTGTATTGTTATTAATAGTATTTTTTAATACTAGGGTCATTTCAGCATCATTCAGTTTATACAGTGTTCTCTGCTTTTCTTATATTCTTCTCATCAGCTGGTAAGTGGTACAATAAACTTCCAAAGGATGTGGAAAATATTCTGCTTTTGTTTATTTTCAGCCTTACATTTTGGCATACACACAGGCAGTCATATGTGGAGAGAATGAATGAAATACAAAGGACAGGTATTTAAAGCGGGGGAGCTGGTTAAAGTTAGTGAATGTCTGGTTGGGCAATTTGGATTGTCATTAGTTTGTTATGATGTCAGATATTTTTGCTGTGAAGATCACAGATATTGGAACTCCTCGTTTGGGGAAGTTGGGTGTTTCTGCTGAAGTGACTGATGTAATGTCTTACTCTGGTGCTGGGCTGGATACTCACATATTATTCCTCTTTCTCATTTGCATTTGGTGCTGTTTGGTAGTTTGCATCTCTCTCTCTCTCTCTCTCTCTCTCTCTCTCTCTCTCTCATATATATATATATATATATATATATATATATATATATATATATATATATATATATATATATATATATGTATAGTAAATATATATGTATCTAGTTATATTGTTTGCTGTTACACCAGGAATAGGGATCTGTTCATGTGGTGGTATAGCCAAACATTCTCTCTCTCTCTCTCTCTCTCTCTCTCTCTCTCTCTCTCTCTCTCTTCTCTCTCTCTCTCTGCCTTAATGGTGTTTGGTTCTGGCTGATTTCTTACATCTCCCTGTTTGTTGTGGGAAAAATTCAAATTCATTTACAGTGTTTGTGCTGAGGTTTTTTTCCCAGGATATGTAAGTTAAGTTAAGTATATCTTAGTTTAACCAGACCACTGAGCTGATAAACAGCTCTCCTAGGGCTGGCCCGAAGGATTAGATATTTTTATGTGGCTAGGAACCAACTGGTTACGTAGCAACAGGACCTACAGCTTATTGTGGGATCCAAACCACTATTTTGAGAAATTAATTTCTAATCACCAGAAATAGATTCCTCTGATTCCACGTTGGCAGAGCGGGGAATCGAACTTTGATTATACCGAATCGGTAGGCGAGCATGTAACCCACTTGTCCAACAAGGAGCTCCCTGGATATGTAAGAGTCTTGAGAGTCTTGTACTAGGTCTATAATTTTTATTGCCTTAATTAATTTTTCTTTTTCTGGTCTTCTCTAGTGTTCATAGTTATAGTAATTGAATATAGCACCATCCTTGAGAAGCGCTTTGATAGCTTATTAGTTGTCATCCCAATATATGCATGGTGGCATCCATCCACCAGGCATGTAAATTTGTAGGTGGCGTAACTTTTCATCAAATCTATCTTTATGGATGCTGGCTTATTTTACATAATGGGGTGGCTGCTTCTCATATTTTTGTAATAAAAAGTATCACTTAGAATTTCTCACCTTATGCTATGATAGTGACATCTTCTTTATTGTCTTTTTGAAGTTCCTCTCATCTTCCATTTTTGCTCTTTTCATTTGTCACCTTGCCAAAATTTTCCACCAATAGCACTTAATCCTGACCAGTGTCAAATCTTGCCTTCTTATGGTTAGAGAATAACCAGATGGATGAGAATGAGGACTCCCGAGCCCAGCTTATGCTCTCATGTTTGTAATTTAAGTGCTACAGCCATTCAAGATGTAAACTTATAAGTGTTAATCAGGCACATGATACTATTTGTTACCTCATTTACTCTTCTGGATAAATGTGAGGATATGCAATGACTGTCACCAGTGTGATCGAAGTAAGTATATTCTGGAACTGACTCCTAGGTATGAGGATATTTCTTGATATGAGAAGGCTTAAAGGCTGGTAAATGGTTGAATCTCCTCTTTTTCTTTCTTCAGCCTCAGTTTCTTTTTCTTAATCAGCTTTATTATTGTGATAAACAGACATGGTTTGTGCATCTTTTCAGTTCTTAGTTTTGGATAAGTAGAGTGCATGAACCTTACCAAAATAATGTAAATTTTCACTTAATATACTTGAGGTAAGAATAAACATAATACAATTAGAGATTCAACCAAAATCGTTTGCCAAATACCTGTTTATGGCGCAATTAAATGCTAGTGATAACTAGATGAATTGAATATTGTCACTTGTCTTTCAGGGCAGTTATTCCTCTCTAGTAAATAAAGTTAGTATGTAACTTGTGTGAATACAGGATAAAATTTTAAAGCAACTATATGTCTTCAGTGATATTTCACACTCATTTGAAGTATGGCTTCTCTTTCTCTCTCTTTTTTTTATGCCATATGACTTATCTGCCACCGTTGACAGGCACTATGAAATTATTAAAAGAAGTTTCTTGATTGAATTTTTAAGGGATATTAGATTGTTATCCTAAAACAAAAATTAGTGATTCATGGTTTTTTTCCAGGTTCGAAATATAGTTGATGAGAGGGAATATGCTCTGAAAAGGATTCCTCTTCATCAGCAAAAGGATGTTGTTAGAAGGAAGATCATCAAGGAAGTTAAGCTTTTGTCATCATTAAACCATGAAAATGTTGTTCGCTATTACACATCATGGATTGAAAAATTTGTACAGGTAATGGGAGAAATTGTTTTGGTTTATAACTGTACAGTATGTAGAGGTGGTATGTGGTTATGATATTTAAGGTCTGAAGAGATTAAGGCCACTTGTCAATTTCTGTATCGTTAGTGCAGTGCCCCCTTTTTTTACGCATTTCACATTTCCCCGTTTCATTTTGTGGATTTTTGTGGAACATCATTCACTTGTCTGTTGGGGAAATTTCATTAGTTTGCATATTTTTCTTTGGGGTGTATCTCTGAATTTACCATCAATATGATATTGTTATTGTACAATAAAGTTTCATACATACTTACCTGGCAGATATATACGATTGAATGGCCCACCCAGCCTCCCCTCAGGAGACAGGTGGAAGAGAAAATCTGGTTCTAGAAGGTATGGTTCCTATTCCTGCCACCCAGCGGCGGGGCGGTAGATCACCTGACCTACCTACCTGTAGCGTGTGCCGCGAAATTCGAATTTCTATCGGGGACGACGGAGTCTATAGCTAAGTATATATCTGCCAGGTAAGTATGTATGAAACTTTATTGTACAATAACAATATCATTTTCATACATTCAACTTCCCTGTCAGATATATACTTAGCTGATTGGCACCTTTGGCGGAGGGTAAGAGACAGCTAATTACTGATTAGACAGGTAAACATCATACGTTGTAGGTAATAAATAAATAAAACCTTGGTTCCTATGTGTTTAGACGAAGGGTCGACTTCCTAGCTATTGCTAGTAGTCTGCTTCCTCTCAAGAGCCTCAGCGAGGATGTGACCTATGGCTAAGAGTTCTTGTAGATCTGTCAATGGGGTCTTATCCACTTACTCGACAGAATCTAATGGTCATTGGTCAATGGGGTCTTATCCACTTACATGACAATACACCTATGCCAGGGGCATATTAAGGAGCATAAAAGGCAACACCGATCCCGATCACCTGATCCTAACACGAGGGTTTGTGCTTAGTTTGAAAAGAGCTATCCCCAAACTCCTTTCAAACAAACCAAAGAAAAAAAAAACACTATGTTAACAGAAAAATTAACTCACTTAGTTAAGGATCAGTGTCGGCTCCCTATCCCAGCAACATATCCGTAGACACGTAAAACCAAGAGAGAAGGATCTCTCGTAGGTCAACTTGACCTCCTTCGTGCAAAGGGAAGTCAACACAGAGTTGCATCTCCCGTAAGTTACAGCTGATATGTCCTTCACGACATATTGTTATGTAAAGAACAAGAATTCATAAAAGCTCGCACTTCAAGCGCTTTTAATTCTCAGCTGTTTGAAGGAATCATCAAGTTATTCATGAAGTGCTTTAGCGATCACACTTATTTCAAAGAAGACCAGGGCTTCCTTTGAAATGGATCTTTTCTGGATGAAGCCTAGAGCCTGGCTTGCGCCTGGGTGGCGCCTCGCGCCTCGTGTCTGGCTGGCGCCTCGCGCCTGGCTGGAGCCTCGCGCCTGGCTGGCGCCTGCCTGACACTTGGTTGGCGCCTAACTCCTGGAAGGCGCTTTTCGCCTGACTCATGGCTGGCGCCTCGCGCCTGGAAGTAGCTTCGCGCCTGGTTCCAGACTGGCACAATTTGGCGTCCGGCGCCTGGCTGACTCCTCTCCACTTGCTGGAGCTTCGAGCTTGGTAGAGTCTCGAGGATGTCTGGCGATGCCCACATCGGACACTCTTAACTGTCCGATTTGTTCGCCTCTAGCACATCTGTGCTAGGTTGGAGGCCCCCTCTTTCTCTTCATCAGACAATGACAGTGTTCCTTGAAACTGTCTGCCTCTGGCGTTTTTTAAGCCTGTTTTGGCATATGGCACTTGGTTGGCGCTACATTGTCCAAAAGTCCTGACCATCCACAATAGTTTATCAGGAGACTGGAGAAGAGTGGAAGAAGTTCTTCCACTTTGAGCTTTGGCCTCTCCGGCAAGGGGAGGTGATTGTAATCAGCTACATCCAGTAGACGATAGGATATCTAACCGTACGAGAGATAAGAGTCTTCCTCCGAGGAGGGTCCTTCTTGAATACTTCCGTGCTCACGAGATCTCTTCTTACATGTTGAAGGGGTGTCTCGTTGCAGAATCTTCCCTATCCTTGCCCTAAGGAAGGGAAGAAGACTGGAAGTCGAAGGAGACTCCGAGCTGAAATTGGGAGTACTCCTGATTTCTAGCTCTTTATTGTATCCCTCTGAACACCTTCTGGGAAGCATTTCGAGCCGTCATCGCATTCCAAAGACTCTGTAGGCAAACGTTTGAACCATTCTACTGTAGATGAAAACGTAAGTTCCCTGCCTGGACAACGAAACTTCTATCTGAAAACATTGAATCAGGAATAGGGGGTTTTAGTTCTTTTGCCAGACATACTATGCTGGCAAGAACCCATTGCCTAATCTCCATAGAATCTGATGCGAGATTCCAATGCTCAAAAAAAAATTCACTTGTCTTCTTGATCGTTTAGGACCAAGAGAAACAAAGAATTCCCTCATAAAAATTTCTCAAAGAAGTTTGATGAGGAGCAGTTCTATCTTGTCGGAACATAGAATCTGTGGCCACAAAAAAGATCCCATTAGAAGTACATGATATCCTACTCTTGTCATATTGAGGTATCGTATAAGATCCCGAAGATCTTAATCCTCTGCTATCTCCAATCCCTTTATAGAGACAGAGTATAGCCTTTTACTGCGTTCTTTGATAGCAGATATATACAAAGGTGATTCTTCCCTCTGAAAGGGAAGAAAAACCTCTATGTGGTTCACAGAGGTATCGGAAGAGGACAGTTTCCTCATTCCCTCTAGCACGATCTGCAGCAATTCTATATCTTGTCTATGACTATTGTCATTTACCTTGAAAAATCCTCTCATTCATGTCCACTTCTGGTCAGTCTGCATGCAGACAGACTCAGAGTGGAGAGGTTGTTAAGGTCCATTTATAATAGATGCTGATAGAATATTCAGACTGTCTTGGAAAAGACTTCCAAAACATGCTGAGAGAAGAACTTGACCTCTGTGAATCCAACCTCTCTAAGGCCAAAATGAGGCATAAAGTATTATCCTCTCTTTCTTTGATGCCCTTTATCTTAAGTACTGTAAAGAATTTATATTTTAGGGGAAAAAAGACTAAAGTTTATTCCCCTTTCTATAAAATAAAGATGGCGTATATTGCTACCTCTCTTGGTTCGAGGAAAAGGAAGCAGTCTACAGGAAGACTGTTCGTCTTCTACCTTGCTAAGAGATCTATGAAGAAGACTTTTCGCAGGTTCTCACAACTCTTTGCAATAAATGTTAGACATACTTTCACAGTTATTATCGTCGATCGAGAAGGTTCTCACGGACATGCAAAATCTTGCATCGAACCTCTTAAGGATCGTTACATTCCCTGTCCTGTTGGAATTTTTCAAATAGGTTCTCTTTGTTAACGCGAACAGGAGCGAAAAAAGAGATTCTCGATGCTCTTTGCGATATGAGAGAGTCGTGGAATTGGCCTAAGGGATTAAATGGGTAACGAAATCAGGAACGAATCTTGCCGTTACCGAGCGTGCTGTCTGAGAGGCTACTGGACTCTTAGGTAAATAACTCGCTAAAACGAGAAAATATCTTGGATGGTGCTCTTGGCTCATTGCGCCAGGCTGGCGCTTTCTTCTAATTCTCTTTATGTTATGTGCCAGAACATCTGTGCCTTTATGGTACCCGACATCCTTTCACATGTTAATTCCGTTCTTAGTAGGAAAAAACTCATATATACATAGTATAGTCCATTCAGGGAAACCATTTCTGCCACGAAGAGAATGTTTCCCATCCCACTCATCCATCTTCTCTTGAGCAATATCCGATTCTAAAACACGAAAATCAAATCAGGAGGAACCGTAAACGTATGTTTACATTCCAAACGATAGAGAAAATCTGGTTCTAGAAGGTATGGTTCCTATTCCTGCCACCCAGCGGTGGGGCGGTAGATCACCTGACCTACCTACCTGTAGCGTGTGCTGCGAAATTCGAATTTCTATCGGGGACGACGGAGTCTATAGCTAAGTATATATCTGACAGGGAAGTTGAATGTATGAAATCACTTTTTTATGTAGAGTAACACTGCATATTCACTAATTACTGTATTTTTTTATTAAAATATATGTATACTGAGAGAGAGAGAGAGAGAGAGAGAGAGAGAGAGAGAGAGAGAGAGAGAGAGAGAGAGAGAGAGAGAGAGAGAGAGAGAATATTTTAATAAATTTATGGGAGGTGATGACTAACCACTTTTGTATGATAGCTAAATAATTTAGCAATAATAAGTACAAATTTTCAAATACTAAAAAAGATTTAATAAGATTACATAATAATACTAGTATAATAGTAATAATCCTGAAAATGTACTGGTGTTTTCATCAGCTTTCTAATAAATAAAATGCATAAATGGAATACAGTACTGACAAGCTCTGGAATAAGACTAGCAGAGGTTAACCTCAGAAGAGGGATCCTTCAGGGCAACTCACTGTCCCCACTACTCTTCATGGTAGCCATAATTCCCATGGCAAAAGTACTGCAGAAGATGGATGCTGGTTACTAACTCAAGAATGGAAGCAACAGAATTAACCATCTGATGTTCATGGATGACATCAAGCTGTATGGTAAGAGCATCAAGGAAATAGATAGTACTCCAATCCAGGCTGTAAGGATCGTATCTGGGGACATCAGGATGGAGTTTGGAATAGAAAAATGTGACTTGGTCAACATACAAAAAGGCAAAGTGACAAGGACTGAGGGAATAAAGCTAGATGATGGGAATAGCATCAAACGCATAGATGAGACAGGATACAAATATCTGGGAATAATAGAAGGAGAGGATATAAAACAGCCGATAACGAAGCAGTAGGAATAGGCCTGAAGCACATCTACTGCAAGTTGCATCTGTCTCAGAGGAAGCGTGAACACGGGAATCCTGGAAGGCCATGAAAAATACGTTGATGCTCATGGGAGACTTCTGAGGCTGTATAGGAGACTATATGAAACAGGGTGGTTGAAGAAAGACTATTGCTCTGTCTCTTGACTCGCTTCCACCTTAACCCTCTTACGCCGATTGGACGTATTAAACGTCGAGTCAGAATGTCTCCCGTATGCCGATTGGACGTATCATACGTCGGCTCAAAAAAGTTTTTTTAAAAATTCGCGGAAAAATACTTATAGGCCTACCAGCCTAAAACTTTTGTATCACGCGCCTTGGGGGATGCTGGGAGTTCATGGATCAAGGCGTTGTTTTGTTAACAATCGCTACGCAGGCGCGCAAGCGCGAATTTCTTTCTTATCGCACTAAAAAGTATCAGTGACACATCTCGGAAATTATTTCGTCACTTTGACATAATTTTTGCACCATTTTAAATTATCCTTTACATGAAGTATTATATATGAAAATGTGCGCAATTTCATGAAAAATACAACTAAAAAATACTCATGATTGTAGCTTTTATCAGTTTTGACATATTTTCATATAAATAACGATAAGTGCAAAAATTTCAACCTTCGGTCAACTTTGACTCTACAGAAATGGTCGAGAAACGTAATTGTAAGCTAAAATTCTTATATTATAGTAATATTCAATCATTTGCCTTCATTTTGCAACAAATTGAACATCTCTAGCACAATATTTCGATTTATGGTGAATTTATGAAAAAACCTTTTCCTCACGTTTGTGCGATAACTCTTCCGATAAATTTTTTCGTGCGATTGTCCTAATGTTTGCACCCTTTTAAATTTGCCGTTACATAAAGTTTTATATATGGAAATGTGCGCAATTTCATGCACAATACAACAAAAAACAAATCATGGTTGTAGCTTTTTATCAGTTTCAAAATATTTTCATATAAATAACGTTAAGTGCAAAAATTTCAACTTTCGGTCAACTTTGACTCTACCGAAATGGTCGGAAAACGCAATTGTAAGCTAAAACTCTTATTTCTAGTAATATTCAATCATTTACCTTCATTTTGCAACGACTTGGAAGTCTCTAGCACAATATTTCAATTTATGGTGAATTTATGAAAAAAAAAAAAAAAAAACATTTTCCTTACGTTCGCGCGGTAACTCTTCCGAAAAAATCAGAATTTTTTTGTGCGATTGTCGAAATGTTTGCACCATTTAAAATTAGCTGTTACATAAAGTTTTATATATAAAAAAGGTGCGCAATTTCATGTAGAATACAACTAAAAAAGATTGAAGGTTGTAGCTTTTCTCTTTTTTCAAAATATTTGCATATAAATCACGATAAATAGAAAAAAAACCACGTTCGGTCAAATTTGACTCTACCGAAATAGTTGAAAAACGCAATTGTAAGCTAAAACTCTTATGGCCTAGTAATATTCCGTCATTTTTCTTTATTTTGAAACAAATTTGAAGTCTCTAAAACAATATTGTGATTTATGGTGAATTTTTGAAAAATATATTTACCTTCACTCCGCGCGCCGATTCGCGGCCGCAAGTCTCCGAAATACGTACATCGCATTATCCTAATATTTGCTCCTTTTCATATTAGCCTTTTTATAGAGTTTCATATATCAAAATGTGCGCAAATTTATGAAGAATACAATAAAAAATAAGTGAAGGTTGTAGCTCTTTCCATCCCCGAAATATGTGCATATAAAAACATATACATATATAAAATTTCGACATTCGGTCAAATTTAACTCGTCCGAAATGGTCGAAATCTGCAATTCTAATCTAAAACTCTTACAGTATCATAATATTCAATCATTTGTCTTAATTTTAAAATAAATTGGAAGTCTCTAGAACAATATTTAGAATTACGGTGAATTTTTGAAAATAACATTTTTTTACGTCCGCGCGTTACGAATTCGTACATCATTTTGTGATAATATTTTTCCGGTGTTGCTTTTATTGCAAAAGGATTGCAATTTAGTGTACAATACAACGAAAAAAAAAATTAACCCGTTAGCTTTGACCGTTTTTTGCACAGCGTGATTTGAATACAATTATCTATGATTTTTTTTTCGCTACCATATATCGCATTATTTACATATGATAATGATATTATTTTTCATTTCTGATGATTACATACTAAACTTCAGGCAATGAAAAAAAAAATGAGCCAAAAATGAACTCTTAATCTTTAAAACTAAGCGCGCTGTGATTTTTTGAAAAAAATATTTTTTCCGCTTCCGCGCTCACTCCAAACCGGCGCCGGCATACAGGAGAGGTTTTGATTTTTAGGGCTTCGGCGTAAGAGGGTTATCGGATGCCCGATGCCACAGATTCCTTGCATTTACAATCTTTGATAGCTTTTAACCGGTTTCCGGCTAGTGCCAGAAGATTTATCCAACTGTTAAGACCAAAGGTTGGTTTGTTAGCTATGGAAAATACAACCTAATTTAAATTTTGTAATTTTTTCATCATAAACGTATTTGTGCGAAATCATGAAAACACGTACCAACATGACATAACAAAGCTAGCATTCTGTTAGGAGCTATGTATACATGTCCCGTTGATCTAAACTACCCATGTATTTTAGATATGCTCTATACAGTAGTACTATCCTAAAATACGTACCTGTACAGTAAGTATAATATGAAAATCATCTTACAACTCAGGAAAATATGCATGAAATGTATGCCCAGTACATTAAAGTGTGAGCAGAATGATGCACAAAGTTAAGTAGGCCAAAGAAAACGTGCACGTCTAAATAATAGTGGATAGTACTTAAGAGCAACAGTTGTATGCTGGAACTTAATTTTACAATGTGACTTTGAAATGACATTGGGGTGTTTTGGGATGATAGTTTTGAGGTATATTTTTGCTTGAACTCAAGTTTAGCGATGAATTGTTAAAATTGGTAGATATAAGTGTTTTAGGGGTTTATATTGCCTACATAAGTGTAGTAGTAGTAGGAGAGTACTGCAATGTAAGGTTATGGGCATTTTGGAATGATGAATTGGGGTGTGTTTTCGTTTGAAATGATATCAAATTGCTTTAATGTGATAATTTAAGGTGTACATTTGTTTGAACTGTCAAATTAAGTTAGTGAAATGATATGTTATGCAGTTATAAAATTTTATTTAACGGGTTCAAGGTATGTATTGGGCACTTATAAGCAATTTTAGAAGGGATTTTTGAATTTCCACAGATTTTTCATTTCTGCGGTAGGTTCTGGAACTTATTTCTACGTAAAAATGGGGAGCACTGTACATTATATTTAAAATTTTGAGGCTTGTACAGTAATTCTCTTTATGGTTTTCTTGCCTCATGGTTTTTAATATTAATTTTTTTATTTTCTCTTTTTCATTTTAATTGTTTAACACTATTCTGCTGAATCATTTTATATCTTTATGAAGAATTATTTTGGTAGAGATATTAATTATAGATCTGGTTTTAATGTAGTGGCCCTAATAGTACTGAATATTAGTTGACTCTGAAGATTAAAGTCTCTTTCACTGATTAATGACATAGAAAATAATTCTGAATTTTAAAAAGGAGTCAGAATATGAGAGCATTTTTGTTTTCAAAGTGTCATGTTATATTAATTCTTGTTTTGAGTCAGATCCAATTTTCTTTTCATAAATCTCACAGGCTAAAGATGAGGATGAAGTAACTATTCTAGAAGAACAGCCTCAGGTGTCACAATCTCAAGTGGTTGATGATGATAATACACCTATTATTCAAGTGAATTTGAGTGGTTGATTGCTTTTTGTAGTAATTTTGCTTTTAGTCCATGCTTTGTTTTAATTGAGACTTGTTCTTACAAGTTGATAATGCTGTCACTTTTGCTACTGCCATTTACATAAAGGTTATGGACCAAGAGTTGAGTTGTTTCTTTAATGAGGAAAAGGGTACATATAATTTGTGTGCAGTACTGTCTGGCTTTTGTCTTGCTTATTAACATTGTTCGTTTTTCTTGTAGGTCTGATTATTGGTGTGTATGCCAATAGTAATCAGAGCTAAATCAGATCTATATTCTTTCTTTTGGTATATGGTACTTAAATCCTTGTGATTTTACTCTACAATATACTGTACAGTATTTGGTTCTTTTACCTCTCGTTCAGTTGGATGCACTATTCATGTTCTTCAAAATATTTCTTGGGGGAGGCAGGAGTATTAAGGTGGCAAGGTAGTAAAGAGATTGTCAAGATCTAACAGAAGGATAGACATGCAAGAATTCAGGGCTACGATGAACAAAACAGCTCACATGGCTTACCCATTTGGTCAGATTAAGATATGGATGGATGTGGCTTGCTTTAGATTTAAGAGAGAGCAAACTATGTGTGTTAGAAGGGAAAAATATTTAATCTATGATCACTGGTTTAATGCTAAAAACGCCCATACTCTCCCTGGTGCCAAAGATCCTCCAATCCTCATGCACTGGTTGTTCATGTAGATGAAGATCTTAATTCAGCGTTAATGGCAGAGTGGTGACCCAATTGGATTTTGTACTGGCTGTGTTGTGGATTCTCCAGATTTATTAGTAACTTATTATTACAAGAAATGGCAAGAGGAGCTTGCAAAGAACAAGGAAGATTGCATCATCATATAAAGAAATGAAGAGGTTCAAAAAGAAGTTGTAACTGATTGATAAATGAAAAGTGAGACATTATTTATATCACCTCTTAGCTTAACCCAATACAAATAACTCCCTATTGTCAGACAGTTAAGATCCAACTACCAAGGACATCAGCCACAGAGAATAGGCAGACAGACAGAGTTTATTCATCACCTAGGTTATATTACTATGAACAGAAGTAATTTTTTAAAGAAATGTCAGAATCTGAGTCAGTACTTAAAAATCCAGTAAAGTACGTAGTCACCCAGCTGACTGTTCATGGTCCCTCAGAAGAAGGATGGTGTTCTTGTGAATGGGCAACTCTGTACTTTGGTTACCAGGAGCTTCACCAAGATACATAGCACTGTCAAGGAGGAAATGGAGAGGCTCCTATACATGAATAGGAGGCAAACCAGCATACCCAGCGATGAGAATGATAAAGGCATTCTCTTTGTCAGTCAGTCTGAAGGATAAAATTGGAGGGCCAAGTGACAATGTACATTTGTTAAAAGCCACAGCTGGTATAAAGATTTCTAGCTTGAATGACACTCGTCTCTTGTGGATGTCTAATGTTCACATGACATTCATTGCCTGAGATTACAAGACATCACTATTAGCTCTGGGGTTGAGAATTGTATCACCTTTTTGTTACTTTTCAATACAGAAGATCTGAAGCTGATGTCATTTTTGGTATGTCTATCTTCATCAAGGAAATAGCTTCTTATAATCTGGAATAGTACTTCTTTGGGGAAGTTAGCAAGTGTGGGTATGGGGTGAGATACAGTGTTGCCCAACAATTTTCATTTGTTACAACCTGTTCTTGCTACTCAGGCAGATGGGAACTCATGAAGCATACACCCATGGATTTTTGTTTTTAACTTGGGCAATATAAGGAAAGGTGAGAGCATTGCCCATTCACATAATAATTTTCAATTGGCTGTTGTGACATTGATTCTCACTTAGATGATATGACAGCTGAATAACTTGGAATTCCATTGTGTCCTTCTAAATTGCCTCATGGCATTAGTGAGAGTGGTAGGTGTGCAATTTATGTGAACACAAAAATGTTTAAAATATAGTAAGGTGTGTTTCCTTGATATAAGTAATTATTGTTATTACTTTATCCATCTGATTGGTTTACATGCAATGGTTGCAGACCTCTACACAGCTTATCAGATAGAACAACTCAAATCTTGGTTTTTTGCTTTTTATGCTAGTAAAAGTGATTGGCATGTATGTTTTAAAATGTTTGGCCATGATTAAATTTTAAACAGAATAACATTTTGAGTGAAGTTTCTTACTTTCATTTTAGCTTTGATTTATTTTGTTTGTTGTTTGTGCATGTCATCTTAAACAATATTATGACAAAAGAACTTTATTTATAAATATTAGTAAATAGTGGTATATAGTTTTTAGCTCTTGAAGTCCAAGGAGAGTGATTAAACTTCAGTCCAAATAAAAAAGGCAATTCCATGTTGAGAAAGAAAAACTGTTATAAATTAGGCATAAAGTTTGAGGGTAGCCAAAGTAAGTTGTAACATTTCTTAGTCATGAAAAAAAACTTTGGTTTTACCTTTTATTCAAGAAAACCATAATCATCAATTGGGATTTATAACAAAGCCTGCCATCTTTTTTGTGACTGGAAGAGGAGGGCTGGTGGTATGGTGACCTGAGCTGAGAGCAGCATGAGTAGATGATGATAATGGGGAGGCAGCAGTTCCCCCCCAAGCTACGGTTTCAGGGAAGATTAACTTGTCCTCCAATGCCTGGACCATTTCCTCTAAGAAAAGGGTTACGGAATTTGTTGGGAGGAAATGTTTTCTATATGACAGATGAATCTCCTCTCTTGAGGCCAGTACCTTTCACACTTTTTATTTCAGTGAGATGCCAGGAAAGGAATAAAAGGGCATCTTTTCTTCTCTTTATGGTGGAAGTCACTAAATGGCTAAGAATATGGTATTTGCAGCTCCATACTGTGTATCCGTATTGCATAGAAACAGGAATTGAATACTAAGTCTTGGAGCATGGATATGGTTCCAAAAAGATTGTATTATATGTAGTTGCTTTGTTCAGTTTGAAAAAGCTTGATATGTGGAATTTAGTGGGACAAAACTGCAAAAACATTGCATGCAGGAATGGGAAGGGTTAATGCATATAGTGTCTAGTGTCAGGAACACTGGGGATGGGTGAAAGTTGTTAGTTCAGGGATTGTATTTTTAAGGTTGAGTATTATAGGAGTAAACTTGTACTACTAAGGAGCAATGTTATTTATGGACCAAGAATGGAATAAAATAAAAGCAAAAAAGAACCTTTTTGCCAAAGACTTAGCTTTGGCCTTTCAGGTTTTGGAGATCATGAAAGGATGGAGGTAGGAAAGAGAGTAGCTGGAATTGTTCTTTGCCGTGGAGCTCCTGGACTAAAGAGAATGAAGAGATTTATGTAAATTATTTAGAAAGAGAATTCAATCTTTTCAAAGAACCTTGATAAGGATATATGCAAAGAAGAAAAATTGGATAAAGAAATTTATAAATGAAAGACAGAGAAGCATGCATTTGGGACCTAAGAAACAATGAAAAAACTTATACTACCACCAACAGTGTATTGCACAAGGGTATTTGATGAATAGCTCATGTGACTCAGTCCATGAATGCAAAGAATGTAGAACAACACATGAATTTAAACATATCGTAGTGATTCTCCAGTTTTCAACCAACATTGTATTGGAAACGAATCCTTTGAAGAATTTCTGTCAAAGTCTTCACTGTTTTCAGTTTATCCAATTATTGAAAATTTAAGGAGTTCCAGTGTATGTTATAAGACTGAATGTCTTCATTGAGAACAGATGCTTTGAACCAGGCCTTTGAGGCTTAAAAATATTAAGTCAGTGGTCTAGTAAACTGTTTAGTTAGTAACATTGGACATGACCCAATATAGGTTGTAACCAATCATATTTGGAAACTAATATACCTACGTGGTAATAATAATAATTAATATTTTTAAGAAATGACCAAGAACACTTGGTCATTTCTTCATGCTCACAGTAATGGTGTGAAGGATTTTTCTTAATGAAGAACATAACATTTTTAGAACATGTAAATCATTTGTTTACCTTTCATTAGAGTAGATCCAAGAAAAGCCATTAATATTTATTTAAACAAATTTTACTGCACTGGTGCACAGTGGAATAGCTGCTATTTATAATGGGTTTGGCTGGTAACACTTGAGCAGTAGAAGTTCTGTATTGTAGTTTGATTGTTGTAGCAATAGATTTAGCATATATAGAATAGGTATTGTTTGTGGGTGTTTTATACAGAAATTTGGGTATCGTGATTATAATGAATTCTGAAAAGATTTGCTTATTTTAGATCATACTGGTTGATAGGTACCACTACTTTAATTAGAAGAATGGACTTTGGTTTTGTTTGGACTTCACTGGTATAGTATCCTAACATTTCTTTTGTTTATAGTTTTTGCTTTTAGCATTGTTACAGTTGATATTTCGTATACTTGTGAATACAAGGTACAAAATATTGCTTTACTATATTCACTTCACTGGTGATGTTGGATTACCCTAGTTACAGAGTTTTGATTCTCTTATTTATCGGGATGACTAGAAAGTAAGTCAGCCCCTTAGTTGAACCACTTCCCTTTCTTTCCGCTGTCATCTTTATATTCTCTTTGCACAAGGGCAGTGTCTGTATGTTGCATCATTGTATATTGAGAGTAATGTTATCCTATCACTTCATTATTCTGCTTATACTTTTGAGTTACTAGTGTATTATTTCCCAGTTACTTCACCATCATAACATACAGTGGCTGTGTGCTTAGTTAATATGGGGCTGTAAACCATTGTTTTACAATAGCCCTATATCTTGTGGTCCATGCACTAGCTCATGTTAGTTCCTCGTTGGACGAGTGGTTTTTGCATTCGGCTACCAATCCGGTGGTCCAAAGTTCGATTCTCGGCTCGGCCACGAGGAATCAGAGGAATTTATTTCTGGTGATAGAAATTCATTTCTCGAAATAATGTGGTTCGGATCCCACAATAAACTGTAGGACCCATTACTAGTAATCAGTTGCTTCCTAGCCATGTAAAAATATCTGATCCTTCGGGCCAGGCCTAGGAGAGCTGTTAATCAGCTCAGTTGTCTGATAAAACTAAGATATAGTTAACTAGCACATGTTCTTTACAGCAAATTGTTTATTGGCCTTTTCACTTAATTTAATAATTTCATACAATCAACTTACCTGTCAGATATATACATAGCTAAGACTCCGTCGTCCCCGACAGAAATTCAAATTTCGCGGCACACGCTGCAGGTAGGTCAGGTGATCTACCGTCCTGCCCTGGGTGGCAGGATTAGGAACCATTCCCGTTTTCTATTCATATTTTTTCTGTCGCTTGGAATGTAAACAACGTTTGCAGTTCCTCCTGACTTGATTTTTGGATTTCATCGCCATCGATCTTCTGGGCTATCTTTTGCAGGGAAGTACTGGATCTTTGGTTCGGCATACGCATATTAATTTGTTTTAATAACTTTGGCTTCGAAAATTTCGAAGAATTGTTTACGTGTAACTACCAACTTTTCGGTAGACACTCACATAGTTTGCAAGAAGGAAAATTTTAATATTTATTCATAATAACGTGTAGTAAATGTTAGATTGATTGAGCTAACTTCCTTCTTGAGGAAGTCAGGAATAGAATTAGTTACGCTTCCTTTTATTTAAGTTTTTGTTTTTATAGCTCTCGTACTAACGAGCAGTTAGAGCATTAACAATACTAGTAGTGTTGTATCCTCATCTCCTTCTTACTTCACAGAATCTTCAAATTCATATTGCAATTTGAAGACAAAGGAATGTAGCTCAAAATACGAGCTATTGAAAGGTAAGAAGTGATTTTAGTGTTAGTGCAGTGGAGGGTGCGTTCTGATCGGCTCTGTTTCGCTCCCAGGCCTAGAACCTCTTCCAAGCTCACTACCCAGAGGAGAAGGAAGTCGAAAGCCTTACGGAGGTTATGGAGAATCCCCACCCGATCAGGCGTCCCCTCGGCAGGATCTGTAGAACGTCCCAGACTGCCAAGTTCGCCATTGGAAAGGCGTCCTAATTAGTAGAGGGTGCGTCCGATCGGCTCTGTCTCGCTCTCAGGCCTAGACCTCTTCCAGCTCACAAGCCCAGAGGAGAAGGAAAGTCGAAAGCCTTACGGAGGTTATGGAGAATCCCCACCGATCGGGCGTTCCTCGGCAGGATCTGTAAAACGTCCCAGACTGCAGGGATAGCCATTGGAAAGGCATCCTTTAAAAAGTGCGTCTCTTCTTCCGTTTCTTCATCGTACATCCGAAAAGACAAAGAATGTACATGTTTGGAGTTCGGACGATCTGGCTCGTTCTTTGAAAACTAAGAGAACACTGAACGAGAGGCTGAGAGCCAGCCAGCAAGCTAGCGCGAGCCACGTTCCAACAGCCAGCAGCGAGCCGCACTCCAACAGACTAGCGCGAGCCGCGTTCCAACAGACTAGCGCGAGCCTCGTTCATACAGATAAACGCGAGCCGCGTTCCAGCAACTGAGCGCGAGCCGCGTTCCAGAACTTTTTTCTTGGCGCAAGGCGCCTTCAAAGAGAAAACAGACGGCTAGACTGAGGAGCCTTATAGTAGAGTGGCAATCAGAAGGATGCTTCCATTGAACGTTTACTGGCAAGAGGCTCGTATAACAAGACTAGAGGCGCTCGGATCTATCAGGGCGCACGGGACCTTCCACACAAGCGGAACGTTCCAGGAGCGAGTCTCCTTTCTAGCGTGCGGAACATTCCAGGCGCGCGGAACTATCCAGACGCCAGGTGCTAGGCACGAGGATCCAGACGCCAGGCGTCAGAATATTCCAAAATCTTCATTTGAGAGAGTGGTCAGTCGCGAGACTCCTCTTTGAGTTTTTTTAACTTGAGCAACTTTCCCCTGGCAAATGTGCAAGATGTCGCACAGGCGGCCTTTGCTTTTGTCAGAAGGATTCTGATACTAAGAGAAACCCCTTTTCATTATTCAGAAGACTCCTGTGTTAGGCAGTTCCTCTCAATGCGGACTCTCTCCTTCATCCATGCTCTTCCCTCGTTTTGAGGAGGCAAGAGCTTTGGTGAGTTTTTCTTCTTAAATAAGAATCTCATCGACGTTTGGGTATGATGGCGGATAGGAAATATCTACTTCCTTCCGTAAACCCTAGTGATGAACAGGAATTCTGTCTCTTCCGCGATTTATGAGGAAATCACGAAGATTTAAAGAGTTCCTGGATTAACTTCCTTCCTTAAGGATATATATTTACTCTTTCTATCGTTCTATTAACGAAAAGAACGAAGATAGTAGAAGGTAGTAGAGTTTCTGCTGTATGAGAATACGATACGGTCAGATCATAAACACATACCGTAGTTACTTCTTTTCTGTGCAACTCAATTACCAGTATCCTTCTACGACTTTCCTAGGAAGGACTACGCTTAAAGGGATTGTTAAGACAACACCTACTTAGCTTCTAGATTTATCGAAGTCTTGTTTCGCTTAAATATGCTTTAATAAGAACTTCCTGAAGTTCGATAATAATTTTATAAAATTCCTTTATTAAATGGAGTAGCTGGCAACTCTGGAAGAGTAAGGCCAGACGGCTAACGGGGACTGCTTTCGCTGAGAGCCTGAGAGTGAGACCAACGCAGTACCTTGTAGGTGTCAGTCATGAGCGGTCGGGTTTATCTCTCTCTCCTGCGGGATGGAATAACTATCCGTATCTCTCCCCTACAATCGCGGTCTTAACCTCGGATTGAGGGGATAGTTAAGCTAACATAAATAAAATATTGTATGCCTTTTGCTAAGAAGCTTTCAATAAGAGAGATAGTACAACCTTTCAATGCTGGTTACCGTAGGTAACATTATTAAAGGATTCTATCGCAGCAGAACATTATATTATATAATGCTCTCAGGCTTACGAAAGCATAGCTTATTAGAGTACCTGCTCAGAAGAAGATGGATGAGTCGGATGGGAAACATTCTCTTTGTGGCAGAACTTGTTTCCCTGAATGGACTATACTACGTATACAAAGCTTTTTCCTACTAAGAACGGAATTAACATGTGAAAGGATGTCGGGTACCATAAAGGCACAGGTGTTCTGGCACATAACCTAAAAAGAATTAGAAGGAAGCGCCAGCCTGGCACAATGTGCCAGAAGTGCCAACCTGGCGCAATGCTCCAGAAGTGCCAGCCGAAGCGCCAGCCTGGCGCAGTGAGCCAAGAGCACCATCCAAGATTTTCTCGTTTTAGCGAGTTATTAACCTAAGAGTCCAGTAGCCTCTCGGACAGCAGGCTCGGTAACGGCAAGATTCGTTCCTGATTTCGTTACCCATTTAATCAGTTAGGCCAATTCCACGACTCTCATATTGCAAAGAGCATCGAGAATCTCTTTTTTCGCTCCTATTCGCGTTAACAAAGAGAACCTTCTCGATCGACGATAATAACTGTTAACATGTTTAACATTTATTGGAAAGAGTTGTGAGAACCTGCGGAAAGTCTTCTTCATAGATCTCTTAGTAAGGTAGAAGACGAACAGGCTTCCTATAGACTGCTTCCTTTTCCTCGAACCAAGAGAGGTAGCAATATACGCCATCTTTATTTTTTTTTAGAAAGGGGAATAAACTTTAGTCTTTTTTCCCCTAAATACAATTTATTTGCAGAATTTAAGATAAAGGGCGTCAAAGAAAGAGAAGATAATATTTTATGCCTCATTTTGGCCTTAGAGAGGTTGGATTCACAGAGGTCACGTTCTTCTCACAGCAAGTTTTGGAAGTCTTTTCCAAGACAGTCTGAATATTCTATCAGCATCTATTATAAATGGACCTTGACAACCTCTCCACTCTGAGTCTGTCTGCGTGCAGACTGACCAGAAGTGGACATGAATGAGAGGATTTTTCAAGGTAAATGACAATAGTCATGGACAAGATATAGAATTGCTGCAGATTGTGCTAGAGGGAATGAGGAAACTGTCCTCTTCCGATACCTCTGTGAACCACATAGCGGTTTTTTCTTCCCATTCAGAGGGAAGAATCACCTTTATATATCTGCTATCAAAGAACGCAGTAAAAGGCTATACTCTGTCTCTATAAAGGGATTGGAGATAGCAGAGGATTAAGATCTTCGGGATCTTATACGATACCTCAATATGACAAGAGTAGGATATCATGTACTTCTAATGGGATCTTTTTTGTGGCCACAGATTCTATGTTCCGACAAGATGGAACTGCTCCTCATCAAACTTCTTTGAGAAATTTTTATGAGGGAATTCTTTGTTTCTCTTGGTCCCAAACGATCAAGAAGACAAGTGAATTTTTTTTTAAGCATTGGAATCTCGCATCAGATTCTATGGAGATTAGGCAATGGGTTCTTGCCAGCATAGTATGTCTGGCAAAAGAACTAAAACCCCTTATTCCTGATTCAATGTTTTCAGATAGAGGTTTCGTTGTCCAGGCAGGGTACTTACGTTTTCATCTACAGTAGAATGGTTAAAACGTTTGCCTACAGAGTCTTTGGAATGCGATGACGGCTTGAAATGTTTCCCAGAAGGTGTTCAGAGGGATACAATAAGGAGCTAGAAATCAGGAGTACTCCCAATTTCAGCTCGGAGTCTCCTTCGACTTCCAAGCTTCTTCCCTTCCTTCGGACAAGGATAGGGAAGATTCTACAACGAGAAGCCCCTTCAACAGGTAAGAAGATATCTCGTGAGCAAGGGAAGTACTCAAGAAGGATGCTCCTCGGAGGAAGACTCTTATCTCTCATACTGTTAGATATCCTATCGTATACTGGATGTAGCTAACTACAATCACCTCCCCTTGCCGGAGAGGCCAAAGCTCATAGTGGAAGAATTTCTTCCACCCTTCTCCAGTCTTGTGATTTACTATTGTGGATGTTCAGGACTTTCGGACAATGTAGCGCCAACCAGGAGCCTTATGCTAAAACAGGCGTAAAAAAACGCCAGAGGCAGACAGCCCCAAGAACACTGTCATTGTCTGATGAGGAGAAAGACCGGGTCTACAACTTGACACAGCATGCGCTAGATGCTAACATATAGGACAAATAAGAGTGTCCGATGTGGACATTGCCAGACATCCTCGAGACTCTACCAAGCTCGAAGCTCCGGCAAGTGGGGAGGAGCCAACCAGGCGCGAGGCGCCAGGCAGGCGTGAGGTGCCAGGCAGGAGCGAGGCGCCAGGCAGGCGCGAGGTACCAGTCAGCCGCGAAGCTCCAGGCAGGCGCGAGGCGCCAGGCAGGCACAAAGCGCCAACCTGGTGCGAGGTGCCAGCCAGGCGCGAGCAGCCAGGCGCGAGCAGCCAGGCTCTAGGCGCGAATCTCCAGCTAAGGCGCGAGGCGTCAACCAGATGCGAGGCGCCAGTCAAGCGAAAGGTACCAGACAAGCGCTAGGCGACAACCAAGAGCGAAGCACCAGCCAGGCGCGAGGTTCCTGCCAGGCTTCAGGCTTCAGTCGGGAGAGATCCATTTCAAGAAAGCCCTGGTCTTCTTTGAAACATGGAGATCTCCTAAGCACTTCATAAGTGACTTGATTCCTTCAAACAGCTGAGAATTAAGAGCGCAGGAAGTGCGCGCTTTTGCAAATTCTTGTACTTTACATAACAATATGTCATATAAGACATATTAGCTGTGTTGTACGGTAGAGGCAACTCTGTGTTGACTTCTCATTACACAAAGGATGTCAATTAACCTACGAAGAATCCCTTCTCTTTTGGTTTATACGTTTCTGCGGATTCTAGTTACTGGGATAAGGAGCCGACACTGATCCTTAACTTTGAGTTAAAGTTTTTTAACTTAGTGAAATTATTGGGGTTTTTGAAAGGAGTGTGGGGATAACTCTTTTCAATTTGAGCGCGAACCCTCATGTTAGGATCAGGTGATCGGGATCGGTTGTTGCGCTCCTTCATAAGGGTGTATTCGTCATAGAAGTGGTCCAGTACCCCATTGACAAAGTCCTTTCAGGCTCTGCCGAGTAAGCGGTTCAGACCCCATCGGCAGACCCACAAGAACCTTCGCCATAGATCCCACATACTGCTTAAAGTCTTGAGGTGATGCAGACTACCGGGGCAACAGCCGACGAAGTCTACCACCTATCAGATAGGAACCAAGGTTTATTTATACCTACAACATATGTTGTTTACCTGTCTATTCCATGTTAGCTGTCTCTTACCCTCCACCAAAGGGTGTCAATCAGCTATGCATATATCTGACAGGTAAGTTGATTGTATGAAAATGATATTGTTATAATACAATAAAGTTTCATACATACTTACCTGGCAGATATATACGATTAATGGCCCACCCAGCCTCCCCGCGGAGACAGGTGGAAGAGAAAAAATATGAATAGAAAACGGGAATGGTTCCTAATCCTGCCACCCAGGGCAGGACGGTAGATCACCTGACCTACCTGCAGCGTGTGCCGCGAAATTTGAATTTCTGTCGGGGACGACGGAGTCTTAGCTATGTATATATCTGCCAGGTAAGTATGTATGAAACTTTATTGTATTATAACAATATCATTTTTCAGTTGATTTCTGGAATGAATGAATTTTGTATTTGTGTTAATTTTCACGTACTTCACTAGGGTAAATATTAGTTTATTCTACTGTACTCTCATTTATATGAGGTTTATGGTTTAAGTTACAGACTCCACACTACTCATGAATGAGTTAGTACATTCCAGACGGCCGTTCGTATCTTGAATTGTTCGTAAGTTGGTTTTTTATACTATGTAGGGCATAATTTTTGTTGATTTTGAAATTCTTGAGTTAACATGAGAGTCAGTATTTTCACTACATTTATTTTAGGTCATGCAGTATCATAAATAATTACACTGTATGCTAGAAAGGTAAAAAGAAGAAAATGAAATGAGGAATCATGAGACATTCAAAATTTATTATAGTATTTTTTCCATGCTTTGACAGTAATGAACCTGGAGAGAATTTTACAGGAGCAGCACCTGAAATTGGAAGTTTACAAACTCAACAATGCACACTGCCAACTATTGACAAAAATACATACTATATAATTTCTATGGGGGAGAGGGAATATAGAAAAGGAGAATTCGTCAAAGAATGAGGTAAATCGGGAAGATAGAGATATGCAAGAAAGTTTTACGGGTATGAACGAATATCCTTGTGATTGTGAGAAGAATACATGGTAATTAATCACAAGAATACTCGTGATAATCAGGGAATAGGTTAAAGGAACAGGTTCTTCTGTTCTTTGCACAATTCTTACTAGAAGAATAGGTGTGCAGAGCAAAATCTGAACTTGTGATGCCATCTGTTTGTATTTATGAATGTTAGTGAATAGGGCAGTGACTTTAATTGTGGTAAGCTTAGTTATTAGTTCTGAAAGCACTTGAAAATATATTTGTAAGGTTTATTGTTACTGAGGGAAATAACTTTATTCATATTTTTAGGATGAAAATGGGGAAAATACTGAAGTGGATGGGATCTCTGTTATTGCTAAAGATACTTCACCAACAGACACAGAAAACACAAGCAATTCGCAAGTTACGCCAAGCACAGACAAGTTTTCTTCTGATTCAAAAAGTGACCAAAAAGGTAAGGGTATTTGTGTTATTTTTCTGCACAGAGGTTTTGTAATAAATAGGATTTGTTCCGACACGGCATACAAACCTTCGGTCCTTTTACAATAGGAAGGTACTAGCGGCAGCTGGATAGGTCGTAAGCTTTCGAACAAGGGGTTCGGTAGTTAACTGCTTGTCCGACAGGCGCGCGCGCGCGACTGGGAGGTAAACAAATCACTTTTGCTTTCGGCCTGCTGGCGTGTGGACGTGTATCATCGCTCTCTGCCCGCTTCATCGTCGTTGCTTTCGCATGGTTGTGTTTTTCTTTTTCTATTTATCTAGTGAAACTGAATTGTAAGTACAATCATTTCATATTTATTTCCATTGAATTCAATTGTGAATTAAAGGATCTTGGTTTCTATCCACGCCCGTCCGTTTACCAGCCGAGTGCCGGGAACTGAAGGAGGCGTAAGTGCGGGAATTCATTTTCCAGAAATGATCCTCGTATTGGTGTATGCTCGGTGCCGAGGGCGGGAGAGCCTGGCTCGCTCCGAGCGTAATATTTTGGTTGGAAATGTGTAGATGAAAATCGTAAGTAAGTGCTCTTTTCATTTATATTTTTTTGACCTGTATGCTCGTTGCCGAGCGAATGCGCTCGACACGAAAACTTATTCTGTATGGAAGTGGAATCGCAAGTACAGTATTCTTTTTCATTTTCATATATTTATTTTGATTGTAGCAATACTCTTTTTGGATCAGTTTCCGAGCTTACCCGGAAATTGATCCTTTCCCCTTTTTATTTGAATGAAGTGAAATCGCAAGTGCAGTTCTTTTTCATTTTCATATTTTATTGAGATTGCATTGTTTACTTGGATCAATGTTTCCACTATTTCCCGGGAATTGATCCTTCCCCTTTTTATTTGTATGAAGTGAAATCGCAAGCGCAGTATTCTTTTTCATTTTCATATATATTTTGATTGCATCAAATTCATTATGGATCAAGGTTTCCATTCATAATCGGAAGGATCCTTTTACCCTTGCGCTCGGTACCGAGGCGCAAATGCGCTCGATCCGAGCCCTTATTCATTGTGAAGTGAATCGTAATGCAGATTCTTTTTCATTTTATTCCTTTTATTATTGATTGCATCAATATTTATTTGGTTCAAGTTCCGCTCAGTCAGGGAATTGATCCTTATGCCCTTGCATTCGGGCCGAGGGCACGATTGCTCTCGGGCTCTTATATTAGGTTGGGTACATGGGTGCTGTGCGGGGGGGGTGGGTGGGGAACGAGAACCCCCCCCCCCGCCTCAGCTCCCACAGATGGCCCTTCCCCTTGGGGGGGGGGGGGGGGGAGGTTATCGGTGTTCTTCTCTCCGCCCGATCCGTCCGAGGTTCGCGAGCGCTGGGGGAGGGCGCTCGGTACCCGATGTACAATTGTATTCGGGGTCTTCCACTAGTTCGGAGAGGGCTCACCCCCCCGCGCGAAGGGGACTTCCCCCCACTAATCGCTACTACTGTTATTTCCGCAGGTGCTACTTGCCACGAGGGTGGACCTTGGTGAGGTATGGGCGTCCTTCCATTTGCAGGGCGTGCTAGTGCCAGGGGCTGCGGTTCTATGTCTGGGCCTACTGCGGTCACCCATGGAGTGGTGACCACGCTCCAGGTGACGACGTCCCTCCTCACCTGGTGTACTCGCCTCACGTGGTAACAGTCTTGCCTACAGCCCGCTGTGAAGTGCGTTCGCCGTACCGAGAGGGGGGCGTGCCGCCGCCGCTCGTGGTTGCTGCGCTGCAGCGACCACACTTCCGCTGCCCTAGAGCTCGCCCCTGGACCTGCCGCCGGTACCAGGATGTTGCTGGCTGCTGCTCCACTTCCTGTGTTTCCGGTGCTGCCTGCCGTACCTGCCGATTCTGGGCTGGCTGTCCATGCAGTTGCTGCGCTGGCTGTCCCTGCCGTTGCTGCGCTGGCTGTCCCTGCCGTTGCTGCGCTGGCTGTCCTACCGATGCTGTGCTGGCTGTGCCTGCTGTTCCTGAGATGCCCATACCTGCTGACGTCGTCCCTGTTCGTGGTGGTACTACCCCAGACTATGGTCTGTCTGTATCAGGTGCATCCGGGCCCTGTGGCTTCGGCAATACAGCATCCCCGGCTCCGCCCTGGATGGCAGATCTTACGTCTGTCCTGAGGAAGCTGACGGAATAAGAGGAGGAGGAAGGTGTCGTCGTCGTCGTCTTCATCTTCTTCATCGTCGTCGGCTGCCGCCTCTTCCCCTTCGACTTCTAAGGCTTCACAGCCGAGGAAGAAGAAGGTTGCCTCCTCCCTCCTAAGAAGTCTCCCTCGGAGCTTCTCGGGACCTGTCTCACCTCGGTGGGATGGGGGGTTCCTTCCGCTGGTCCTCCTGCTCCTTCGGGAGCGGGGCCCGTCTCTTCTTCCGCAAGGAAGAAGACTACGGGGACCAGAGGAGTTACCGTCTACACCGGTACTTCCTCGCCTGGTTTTCAGTGGCGGGTTCTGCCACTGCATCAGGGTCCGTCTCGGCCTCTCGTTCGCGGGAGGTACCGAGTGTACGGTCGCCTACCAGCGACCGTGCAGCCAGGAACCAGACCTCTGAGTCCGCTCAGCGTCAGGTTCACGGC